>NC_060898.1:23963415-23965915 GCF_014805685.1 Silurus meridionalis | reverse complement strand
AGCGAAGTGGAAAACACTTTAACACACATCACACACACACTACAGTCAAAAGTGTGTGGACACCCACATGCAGTCTCCATGTACTCTTACAATGAGCTCCACTCTTCTGAGAAGATGTTCCACTGGATTTTGTGGAGTTTTATTGAGATTCATGCAGCTACAAGGAAGTTAGTAAAGTCAGGTACTGTGTCACATTTATTCCAATAGGTTTAGAGTTTCAAAGCAAGAGATCACTCACATCATCTAACCCATGTAAAGCAGATCTTCATGAAGCTGGCTTTGTGCACAGGGGCATCGTCATGCTGGAACAGGAATATAACTGTGTCCTAATACTTTTGGCCTCCCCGTGTTACACGTTACAGTTTTTTGGTAAATATAACGAATGACGTAAATTAGACGTCTGATGTTCCTTTCTTAATGAACCAGATACAAACTGGAACAGTGCAGTATTAAAGTGTACAGAGTGAAATTATTTTTCTGTGATTGTTTTATTTTGTTTGACACACACACACACACACACACACACACACACACACACACACACACACACACACACACACACACGGGTAATGAAGTCGTATCAGACGAGTGCAAACACACGCTTCTTTATTTTCCCCATTCTCAACGTGTTCGTGATATTAACTCCTTCTGGGTTTACTGGGCACACACACACACACACACACACACACACACACACACACACACACATACATCTCTCCATCCTCTACCACTGCTCCACTCATCCCTCCATCCTCTACCCCTCCACCACACATCCCTTCATCCTCTACCACTGCTCCACTCATCCCTCCATCCTCTATCACTGCACACACATCCCTCCATCCTCTACCACTGCACCGCTCATCCCTCCATCCTCTACCACTGCACACATCCCTCCATCCTCTACCACTGCACCACTCATCTCTCCATGCTCTACCACTGCTCCACTCATCCCTCCATCCTCTACCACTGCACACACTCATCCCTCCATCCTCTACCACTGCTCCACTCATCCCTCCATCCTCTACCCCTCCACCACATCCCTTCATCCTCTACCACTGCACACACTCATCCCTCCATCCTCTACCACTGCACACATCCCTCCATCCTCTACCACTGCACACTCATCCCTCCATCCTCTACCACTGCACACACATCCCTCCATCCTCTACCACTGCACACACATCCCTCCATCCTCTACCACTGCACACACTCATCCCTCCATCCTCTACCACTGCACACACATCCCTCCATCCTCTACCACTGCACACACATCCCTCCATCCTCTACCACTGCACACTCACCTCTCCATCCTCTACCACTGCACACACTCATCCCTCCATCCTCTACCACTGCTCCACTCATCCCTCCATCCTCTACCACTGCACACTCATCCTCCATCCTCTACCCCTCCACCACACATCCCTTCATCCTCTACCACTGCTCCACTCATCCCTCCATCCTCTACCACTGCACACACATCCCTCCATCCTCTACCACTGCACGCACATCCCTCCATCCTCTATCACTGCTCCACTCATCCTTCCATCCTCTACCACTGCACACACATCTCTCCATCCTCTACCACTGCACACGCTCATCCCTCCATCCTCTACCACTGCACCACTCATCTCTCCATGCTCTACCACTGCTCCACTCATCCCTCCATCCTCTACCCCTCCGCCACACATCCCTCCATCCTCTACCCCTCTGCCACACATCCCTCCATCCTCTACCACTGCACACACTCATCCCTTAATCCTCTACCACTGCACCACTCATCCCTCCATTCTCTACCACTAGACCACAATAACCTTTTATCCCTCTCACATGAGGATCTGAAGAATGGTTTTATGCCTATACAGGTCACTCAGGTGATTAATTATTCTCTTGTCCTCTCGAGGCTGAAATACTCCTCCTCACTGCTGGCAGCTCGGCCCCACATGTGACATCTGACCCCTGAAACCGATCCGGAATGAAGCAACACGGTGTTTTCCATCTCTCCAAGCTCACCAACACCACCCAGTACTGCACCGATGTGCCAAAGCCAAACAATGTCCAGCTTCTGAAGACACCAAACAACTTCTGCTCTAAACAGCATGACCTGATCCACCATCCATCAGATACAAAAAAGACGTGTGCATCAAAGGAACCCGGGTGAAGGAACAAACTCATTAGTGCTGAATATCTGAATCAATAACAGACTTTTCAGGAGAAATCTGAAGCTCTGTCCCTTTATTACGTCAATAAATCAGCATTCACTTCAGAAAAACTGAATGCTCTCAATAATTCCTGCTTTAAACCAGTGAAAAAAATGTAGATCAAATAATCAGAGAAAAAAACAAACATTTTTGGAGAAGAAAATATTTGTACATAACCAGACTTTAGATTGAGATTTTGATAAAGTTTAAGGTTGTGTATAAAATATTTACTTGTAATTGCGAGTGAATTGTGTAAAAGCTGAGGTTGTGTTTTTTTCCCTCTATAATATTTTAATGCTTTT
>NC_060898.1:23940915-23958415 GCF_014805685.1 Silurus meridionalis | reverse complement strand
TGCTGTAAAAGATTGTCATGATTCATTTCTTCGCTGTTGTGGAAACATTATTTATTGGTCCGATGAATACTGGTGTAACATTGGAAATGTTTGATATCATGTACAGAAACTTTCCTCCAATCCCAGACTGAAATACGCATTTAACCTGCTCATTGGCTCAGAATGAGTCCTCCATAAAATCATGTTTTTCCCTTGTCTTACAGCAGAAAATCTGATAAATTTGGGGGAAATAACACATTCATGGAGGTCTTTATGATGTTAAAATGGATGAGCGCAATACATCAGCAATGCACCTTCTCCACCTACTAAATACTCAACAACAATGACCAAACGTAGCTAAATCATGTGCTTACAGGAGGAAATGGGGAAATAAATTGAACTAAATTTCCACCTTTCACTGTAAGAAAAGCTGTTTCTCTGCGTCTGAATAGACAGAGAAAGTGTTGTGGAGTACAGGGACAGGCAGACCCACACTGCCATGCCAACAACCTCATTACTGGTTAACGGGCATGGTGCAGGCATGAACATGGGCAATTAATCTAGAGGAGCACAGCTAGAGAAGGGCCAACTGGTCTCTCTGGGCCTAAAGGAATCATATTGTACTCTAACCTGGTGAAGAAGAACAAAAAAATAAACATTTCCTTAATTGAACACCATTAGTAAAGTATGATTAGATAGCACAGCTTAAGAGTCGAGTCACTGGTGACCTCCTTGTCCTTGAGAACTTTTTTAATGTTACTGATAAACAAGGTGCACTCAGGGAATGAGGAGCGTTTGTTGTGGTGCTCACCTGCAAGCATCAGTTAATACCTCTGGTGATACTTATAAATACTCCAAACATCTCTCAACTAATGAACTTTTACTGCTTTTCAGGAACTTTCACAACAAGACCTCGGTTATTTTAGCAATAAGCAATGACTTCCTGTAATGTAACATGCAGGAACAGACATAAATATCTCACATAACCGGTTTAATGTGCATTAAACACGCATGGCCAAATGCAGAACCTCATGGCTATATTTTATTGAGATGATCTGATATTTGTCTTTAAAATCCAGAACCATGGTAAAACAGGTAACAATAAACTTCACATAGTTTTATAAACACTACAAGGTATAACTGAGCGGATCAGAACCTAACATAAAACAGGTGAACACTGTCGAGTAACAAGCAAACAGTGGAACAGGACCAACAAACTATATGGGGGTTGTTACCATGGAAACAAGGTTTTGCTTTATAGAATACAGCTTGTGGAGATGTAAAACATAAAATTCAATGTATTCATTTCTGAACATTGGAGAGTTTTTTTTTATATTCTTCAACAAGCCTTCAGATCTAAACCCCGTTTTCTTTATTTAGATCAATATTTCAGCATCATTGAGACATAAATAAAGAACACACCACAGTAAGAGAAGTAATTTTGGCACCGTACCACTATCTTTACCCAGAATTCATCAGAAAGCTAACAGAGTTTTTCTTTTTCCTGTTTAGCCGTGCAGGCGTCTGAACCTCCATTGACCTAAATAACCGAGTTACATGTCCAACAACCTCGGCACCACATGTTATGCTATTTATACCACATGACCTTCAACATGCCACCCTTTCAACTCTCATCTTCTGGTTACTCTTGAAGACTTATGGGGATTTTTCAGGACAGTGTGCTGGAGAGAAGCAAATTAAAAAGGTGTCTGATAAACAAGATTAACAGCAAACATAAATATATTTGGCACTTCCTGTTCACTCAGTGGCACTCAGTATAGCAGGATCTGCTCCTGCACGCTCTGCTGATGGATGGTTTGCTGCCTGCAGGCAGATTCTATGCCTAATGTAGGTGATTCACCTTGGTTCGGATTTCTGTACATTCACACATCCAGGACTTCATGGTGAATCTTAGGGCAAAGGAGAAAATGACTTATATTTAGAAACTGTGTCATAAGAATGCACGATTGCATCACTGGAACGATCTCACTTGGTCTGAATTTTATCAGATTTATTCAGAATTAAGACTTTTAACAAGAAAAAAAGTGTTGAAATGGAAATGAGTGCCCTGTTCTTCATTGCCAAAGATTATCTTCTTCTGAGTCACTGTGTTCCCGCAAAAATATAACAAGTTGAGTCATGATTGAGAATTCTTTGTAAACACTTCTTGTATTAAATCATCTGTAAATCGAGTTGAGATTGAAGAAAGAATAACGAATGCAGATTGAAAAAAGGTTTCACTTTGTTGCAACAAACAAAAAAAACCCTCTGTGGTCAGAAACAGGATTAGACATGAATGCAATATGAGTCTTTCTTGTTTATTTGGATTTACACGAACACCACGAGTCACAATATACATATATTTGAATGAAGTCATAATTAATTATTTCAAAAATTTAGCTCTTCATTAGAATCACAATTAAATATTGAGGACCAGAACCTGAACCTTGAACCATCAACTGCTCATTATGTGGTCAGTATCTTGTAGATGAGGTTGATGATGTTGAAATGATCCTGAAGGCTGATTATCAAAAAAGTCTTTGTATACTTAAAGGCCAGATTTAAGGTCACACCGACTCATTACAAATTAGAATTAAAACCCCACATGCCCTTGTTTTCTTTCAGAAAGATATCTACAGCAGGAGAGCAGCTCTCTACAAGAATGTTTGTCCTCTTAGCACGGCACAGTCAGACTGACATTTTCCTGCCTATTGAAGGAACTGTAATAGAAGTTCAGCAAGTTCTAGCCAGTTGTGAATGAGATCTTGTTGGTCGTAGGAGGCAGACAGTATTAGTCAGAAAGATGGAGGAGTGAGTTATTTGGTGTGATGTGTAGCGTTTCTCTACTTGCCCTTCCCAACCCTCATGTGGTGATCAGGTTTGCTTGTCACATAAACAGATCATGTCACTTCACCCTGCCCTGATTAGAAGGAGCTGCCATTTTATAAACCCCAGAGCTGCATAATGTCCTCCTGCAATCTTCTAGTAATAATTAAAAGAATGATTCATCATAAAAAAACAATAAATTATGAAGCAGATCTTGACTCTTCTGTATGTTTGTTCATGTTTTTTCATGTTTCCCAACATGCTCCTCTCTTTCTATTCCAGCCAGGGGTTGATGATTGTAGGAAATCAATATGGTGGTATTTTGCATTGGACTGTGAAACATTGTGTAATCCAAATCTAGCTTATGAATGCAAAATGGACAAGTCAATATGACATTTGGAATAGATGTGTGAGTTTTTTATTTTTTGTAAAAGTCATTTATGTAATAAATCTAATTAAAATCTTTAAAAAAAAAAAAAAAGCGGACTAGTCAGAAAAGCAGGAATCTGAATAAAACCATAAAAAGGCAGAGTCATGTACAAAAAAATGCCTCAGGCTGCTCGCCTTCTCTCCTCTGTACTGACAAACTCAATTCAGTGTGAAGCTTTTTCCTCACCATGAGCTTGTCTTGCACCATACAAGCCCACGCTTTCCACTGCTGCTTTTGAGTTTCCTACGAATAAATTCTCACTGTTCCATTGTATATTACATCTCCTGTGTCTTCGTGCCTCTCCAGCATACAGACGTCCCAATACAGACAGCTTCGTCATCATAAACTCAGACATTAATAATTAGCATTATTATTGTTGTAGGCAGACACTGCGTCTGCCTCCATATTGGTGATATTCGCTTCTTCAGGATTTATGATTCTGAGTTTAATCTCATGTTTGATTGAGATTCCTCCAGGTATATGCTTTGGTTTCTTCCACATATCAAGAATGTTGGTCAGTGGACTGGGAACAAAGCAGGCTTCATAATTTAGAAGAAATTCTGCAAAACTGTCAGTCCATCCTCCAAGCTGTAGATCTTCATAGCCTCAGGGGAGATAAAACAATGTCTGAATGTCACTCCTCAAGGCTATCAGAAGCTTCCCAGGCTGTAGAGGTTATATACAGTATATATACACACATATATATATATATATATATATATATATATATATATATATATATATATATATATATATATATATATATATTCATTGTATATAATTAATAAATGAGTTTATGGTCCAGGAAATTGCAGATCCAAATTTAGGATTACAAATATAAGTTTGTCACGTTCATGTTTTGTCCTACATTTGTGCCCTTATCCAAAGCAAACCCTTTCTTCAATCTCTTTTATATGAGGTGGTATCAAAAAGGTTCAAGACTAGTTCCTTAACATGCCAACGGATGTCAGCACGAGGCTGCATGCACGGTCACAGGGAGCACCGCCTTCATAAATCAATTTGCCAAAATTGTCCTGTGTACATCCTGAGCTGTGGAGCCGGTGCAGTTCTGACCACGTGCATTACCACGTCTGCTATTCTGTCACTGAGCTCCTCCTCAAACGAGTTTCTTGCCGGACACAACAAGCTCTCACTTCCACACCCACCGGACTCGTCAGATTTAGCTCCTGCTGACTTTGCCCTCTTCCTGCAGATGAAGATGTAGCTCAAAGGTCACCGTTTCGACACCATGGTGGAGATCTGGCATGAATAGCAGAAGGTGCTTGACGTACTTTAAAAAAAAGACTTTCAAGACAAATTCCAGAAGAACACTGGGAGCTCTGTGTTACTGTGTAAGGCGACTATTTTGAAGGTGATGGTGTGTAAACATGGAAAAATAAAGTTCTTTCTTGTAAACAAAGCGAGTCTCCAAACATTTTGGTACCACCTCGTACACCTGAGCAATTAAAGATTAAGGGCCTTGCTCAAGGGCCCGGAGGTGGCTGGGATTTAAACTCCTTCTAATCAGTGATCACCAGGACACCTTTAAACACTGAGCTATCACTGTTGTGTTCATGTACAGAAGAGAGTTTAGATGCCTGCTGCCATTCATGGGAGTAACAAACATCATGTTTCATCATGGCCTCTGGGAAGAGCTTCAACTGAACTGGCCTGCCATGACAAATCCATAATGCTTGACCAGAGGTCATTTCCGGGTGGATAATTTGCTTTGCAAACGAGTCGATAGAAAAATCAGATAAAAAACTTTGACCTCACAGGAAAAGCAGCACAATTTGAGCGTTTGCTTCACTGGAGTGAAAAATTCTTAGGAGAATATCAGCCTTTTTTACTGCACATCTCTGGTATCAGTTACTAGGAAGCCGCTCATAGCTTTATTATAACTTAATGTAAGAGCCAATTTAATATTTAGATTTCTTGTATATTTATGATAAAAATGTATAAATTGGTTTTGGAAACAGTTATTGGTGAAGGTTTTATTTGTGTCATTTAATTTGACTCTGACTTTTTTTATATTATTTTATACTTTTGTTTATGTATATTTTCTTACTGGCATTCGTGGGCTTTTGGGAATAAAAACTTGTGTTAAAATCTTTAAGGTAGTGATCGGAACATCGAATTATTTTAGTGACTCGGTTTTTTGAATCTCACTCATTTAGACAAACAAATCTTTTTTAACCATTTAGTTCATTTCGTTCCAGAAATAAAAATATTACATTTTCAATAATCAGATCCCCAAAACGTCTACATACATTAACTTTAATTACAGTTCCAATAATAACAAGATGACAATGCACTTAAAGACAAATGATGATAAACAGAATGAGAAGCTTCACCTTTCATATCTTCTGGTCCGTGCCATTCATTTTTTTGTCACGTGACTCCCATGATTACTGTAACAACGTCCTCACGATTCGGACCAGAAGACCCTGATCATTGTGTAGCATCTATGGGAGTTATGAGAAAGTGCTAAAATGATGAACGACTCAATTCTGTTTCCTGTACATAACCTACAGAGATTTTGCGATGCTTTGCTCATGCACATCCATAGAACATGAACGAATGACTCTTCATGACGACTCATTCTTCTGAGTCACTTTAAAGACTCAAATGAATAAATCATGAATGACCATCACTGGTTTAAGGTTAAACACATTAAAATGCATAACAGGTGTTTAATGGGTATGCCTGGGGCGACTGTGGGGAAGGAAAAACTCCCTCAGATGGTACGAGGAAGAAACCATGAGAGGAACCAGATGGGTTCAAACCATCTTTATCTAATTGACACCATGATTCTAAATCATAAAAATCACAATACAAACACTGGAGAGTGAGAAATATCATGTGTGTTCATATAATGAGCGTAAGGAGTACAGTCTTCCACAGTTAGTTGGAGTTGTGGAACCGGGAACCTCCTGAGGAACTCAAAAATTAGCTCAACATCCGAGTTCATTTCAGATTCAACACCAACATCCTCCATGCCAGAGCATCAGCATCTAAATAAAAGTCTCCACCAAACAGAGGCAAGTTTTTTTTACAACCACTTTTTACACCCACCAGAGACCAGAGACTTGGCTGCAAACTAGAAAAAAAAAGAAAAGAACAAAACTTGTTTGTTCTCAGTTAAACCACAGATATGAGAAGCCCGAGGTGGAGACATTATGCGAGAAAAAAAAAACCCCCAACCACAATAATTTTTTACACAATAATAAAACTTGTAATTTCCTACTTTAAAAAGGTGTTAAAATTCTTCATTGCCTAGAAAAAAAAAGGCGATTACAGAATCCTGACTTTTTATAATAAAACCTGAGAATCAAAACAGGACGAAGTGAGACGACCTGTGAGGTGAAAAGTGAGACTTCATTACATGAGATGGGGTGAAGAGGAACAGGTCTGAGTGATCAGAGACTCATGTGATGTGCAGTGGCTGATGGGTAATCCTGGCTATAATCCTCATACATATTTAAGAGCTTAGCATTTCTGTTTGCTAGCTAGCATTTTAGGTTTATAATTAGAGAAGAGAACAAATATTCTTGTTGTTGTGAAGTGTTTTTTTTTCTCTCATATCTATCCATTTCTACTCGTTTAGCTCTTGGCCACAGATGACCTGATAATAGGAGGAATGAACACGAGGAAGCTTCTTAATCAGTTATTAAGCACAAGAGTCATGAGTATGGAAACTTCACATACTTTCAGTTTATTTTGGTCGAGACCGAGGTGCATCTAAAGTCTTTGACATCTACAGTCCAGGAAGTCCATTGCAGTTCACCACACACACACACACACACACACACACACACACACACACACACACACACACACACTCAATTACACCTATAGGGGAAATTTTCACAGCCACAGTCCACCCACATGCATTTGGCAGGAAACCCAGAAAGACATAGTAAGAACTGTGTGAAGATCATGTGAAACTGTGGGAATTCTGGGTTCTTGAGCTTCGAGGCATCAATGCTACCCTCTGTACCATCATGGGTTATGGGAAAATTGCTGGATAAAAATAAATCAGCCAACATATTGGTACATCCCCTCGTCCGACCTGATAAGTCCAGGGATTTAGAAGCATAGAGAAGACAGAGCAGAGATGATCCAGGATGAATCATAATAATAAAAAAGCAGTGAGTGTGAATATCGTGTGTATAGACATAAACTCGATTCATTTATTGTGTGTGTTCTGTATCGTACTCCACCACCAGAGATCAGATCAGTGTTCATTACTGATCCAACTGCAAACAATAAGCACTTTATTCACGATGGAGGAAAAAATGTAAATGTGTTTAACCAACACACACTTGACCCTGGTGTGATCCTGTTCTTTTTCTATCCTGATGGAGTTCTCTTCAATAGGAGACCACTCTGTGTGGAAATGGTTCCACATCTACAGCCCAAAGATCCATGACGTTTCTGAGAATGGTTTCCTTTTTGACTCTGGTTCCTCTCAAGGTTTCTTCCTCATGAAGTCTCAGGGAGTTTTTCCTTCACCACAGTCACCACTGACTCACTCATTATGGATAAACGTATCTGCATGAAACTCTTTATCTCTGTGAAGCTGCTCGTTGTTTATAGCTAAAATCATTCTACGAATAAAACTGAATTGTACTGAATTAATTTTATAGAACTATAGTGTAAGGATAAGAAACTTTATAAATCTAAACCATCAGACATGATTCATATTTCTCCAGTTTAGGAGTCACTGCATCTGCTCCTCTCAGATTCCAGATTGGTTTTAAATATTCCTTCACTGATCTTTAAGGTCCTACATGGTGCAGGATCTCATTATCTGACAACTTTCAACTGTCTACACTCCAAGCTGTGATCTCCGCTCCTCTGATTCTGGTGTTTTCCTTTTTCCTCCTACATGTTTACGCTCTCTGGGTGATCAGGCTTTTTCCTCGCACCAAAACTGTGGAATTCGCTCCCCATTGAGATTCGACCAGCCGAGTCTTTTAGTGTTTTTATATCTGCTCTCAAAACTCACTTTTTCAGGACAGTTTTTATGTGATCATAATTTTTGTGACGTATTCTGTGATGTTTATTTACTTATTTTATAGTTTTTTTAATAGTGTCATTATTACTATTGAAATACAATCAACCCATCTAAATCCAGTTGAGATGGTTTGGGATGAGTTGGACTGAAGAGTAAAGGAAAATCAGCCAACAAGAACTCAACACCACTGGGAAACTCCTTAGATCCTTAGAAAGCTCTAAGATGTAACTTTTAAAGATTTTAATAATAATTATTATTATTTAATTATTATTATTATTATTATTATTATTATTATTATTATTATTATTATTATTGATATTTGTCTTTTCCTCTTATTGTAGATATTCAATGTTTCCTGGGAGTTTATTTTTACATTAGATTTCTAATTTTGCCACTGGCTTTGAAAAACATACAAACTAATGTCAGGAAACTGCTTCCTGCTTCATGCAGTGTCTCGTACTTTCATGGTTACTGAAAGACAAAATGAGACGAAATGACGTGGCAGAGAAATAAAATCCAAGGCAGACAAGAATTATGAGATGTACCTGTATCCGAAGTGGGGAATATTTTTCCCTCACATCCCAGCGTTAGATTCTTGTTGGCTGCTTTTCCTTTACTCTCCAGTCCAACTAGATGAAGTGATTGTGGAGGCCATCACTCTAATGCTTGAACAAAGCGCTCATACAGAACCTAGAGGTGTGTTTAGGGTCATTGTCCTGTTGGAAAACAAACAATGTTTCTACTAAGAGTAAACCAGATGTGATGGCTGCATGTCGCGGCAGAATGCTGTAGTAGTCATTCTGGTTAAGTGTGTCCTCAATTTAGACTAAATCACCAACAGGGTCACCTTCACACCTATTGTGAAACTATCACCAATATTTTGCATGATTTAATACACTTCTACTTTACTTACATTTAAAGCCAATGTGAAGCAAAATGCTTCTTAGTGGAAACCACACATTCAGGACACCCTCTGTACAGCAAACAAATACACGGTATTTAGAACCAAAAAGGACCAAAGGACAGTTTTCCACTGATCTATTCGTCATTCCTAGTGTTATTTGGCCCAAGAAAGTCTCTTCCGCTTGTGGTTCTTCTGAAATAATGGTTTCTTTGCTGTGACTCAACCATGAAGGTCTGACTCACACAGTCTCTTCTGAACAGTGGATGTTGAAATATGTATGCCTCTTAAACTCTGAGAAGCATTTATGTAAATTGGAGGTTTCTGGTAATTCCAATAAATGTTTCCTCTGCAGCAGAGGTAGCTCTTGGTCTTCTTGGGATGGTCCTCATGAGAGCCTGTTTCATCATAGCGTTTTATAGTTTTGGAGACTACAAATGGAGATACATTTAAAGTTTTTGAGTTGTTTCGAATTGACAAAACTTCATTTTTTAAGTAATGATGGATCTTCTCTCTTTCCTTAAATGAGGAAACCTAACCCTAACCCTTGCAATAATATGGACTTGTACAGTTGTAGTTGTAGCACTAAACTCTGCACTCATACTTTACTCTGCACAAGATATCGTAGGGTCTAAAGCACATTAAGAAGGCAAGAAAAGTCTCAAATGAACTGTTAATACCCTGTTGATGACCTGTGACCTGAACCTATTCCAGATGATGAATCTGATAAGAGAAAGTGGCGAGTTTGCCGAGCCGCATCAGAGCTACATGGACTAGACTCTAATTCTAACTTAGAATTAACCAGCATCTGATTTCTCACATGGCTTCCCTTATTTCATAATAAAACATGTATTTCAATATTGCAACTATTTATAAATATAAGACTTTAACTTTCTGTTCTTGATGCACCACTGACCCCTGGACCATCCTGTTTTTATTAGTAACATAAACAATATTTATGGACGTTTAAACACAAAATTCACTCCAAAAGCCAAGCAATTAAGGAACAACCTCTTTGTGGCTCCTACAGAGACTTAAAGTGAAGAATCTGTCAGTCTGATTCCAATTAAAACCTTATGACCACAAATCATCAACTTTAACATATCGAAATATATAGAATTAAATATAGCAGTGTTATAAAAACACAGCACAAAGAATTCTGTACTGTTACACACCAATTCTTTCCCCAAACATGTGTGTCATTACGGCTGTACTTCCCCCTAATAGAATTCATGTTTATTTGTCTCTGCAATTTAATGTCTTTATTAGAGGTGATTAAAAGCAGGCTGTGTTAATTGTCTATTAGAATGCAGCCCAGTCCATGTTCTCTTCCCCCATCCTCTTATGGACACAGCTGCACGTTCAAATTAACAAATTTCGCTCATTTGAGCTAAGTCGCTAACGTGGGGTTCAGGTGAGACAGACAGAGGCCACAACCCAGACCAAATATTAGCAGAGATGCAAACAGGATGGAGATAAGAGACAGGATTAAAGCCACATTAGAGAAAACCAATAAGAGCATGGCCAGGAGCTTTCTCCAGAAATTAGGTTTTGAGATGATACACACCGATTGACCTCACTCTGCAGGATTCAGAATATTTATAGACCAAAACTAAGATATACACTTTGTTGAAGTGTTTAAACTCCAGATTTTTCCAGCCGTAGGTGCTTCTTCCACAAACTTGGAGACACACAATTGTCTTCGGATGCAGGAGCATGACATTTTGCCTCCACTTGAACTATGAGACATGAACCTGTTCCAGCATGACAATGCCCCTGTGCACAAAGCCAGCTTCATGATGATCTACTTTCCATGGGTTGGAAGTGAGTGGAAGATCTCCTGCTATAGAGCTCCATCCCTACTGAGCACCATTAAAATGAATGTGAAATGAAGACCTACAACAGGTCCTGACTCTACTAACACCCTTGTGACTGAATGAATCTCTGCAAATTTCCACAAACCCATTCAAAGATCTAGTGTGTGAAAATCATAGAAGATTTTTCAAAAACCGACAACCGACAACCGAACATGTTTGAAGATCTGAGAAGGTCTCGACTCGGTTCTGCATGATATCATGTTGCTGTTACATGATTGTCTGATTAAATAATTACACGAGTGAGTATGTGCTAATTGTATGGTGGACCAGTTCGACTGGCGCCAGTTGACTTTGTGTAATTATTTCGTGTTTTTGTTTAATTGCACTTACATGCAGGTAAACACGGCCTACCAGTTGGACCAGTTCGGTCTGTCAATCCAACCTTGCAATTCATTTTTATTGGGTACAATCCCTGCGTTGTATAATTCTTCTAGTTTCAGATTGTGCTTTTCGTACCTTGAGTAAGTTCTAAATATGTATTTCTGTCAAACACACAGTGTCACAGAGAAAGAAACAAAACCCACAAATCGTGTGACCTTCCTGCTCTGTTCTCTTTGGAATTCATTTAGAGATAAATGAGAGAGAAAAAAGCACAGACTCTTTGATATTCCTCTCTTTTAAAAGGTTGATGAAGATCTTCCTAGATGTCTGTGGAGCAGTTCACAAAATGTAAACTACTGAATGGCAGAGCAGTGGAATTGATAAGACCTCACATGCAGGTACTTCTGACCACAAACTTTAACCACTGGCCCACTTCTGCAGAAACTAAAGACCTCTGCACCTAAAAACAAGATGCTTGACTGAAGAACAGGACGCTATTTGTTTTGAATTTTGAATAAATATTTTATATCATTGTGAAGATCAGAATTACTTTATATTTATTCACAAGACCCCCGAGGTATTCAGAGCTGACGTCTGCTTTTCTTCAGGTTCTGGAAACATTTACTACTGGGATCTTATTTCATTGTTGCATAAATCTCTGTTATATCAATTTTTCAGATGATTCCTCACACATACACTTTAGAACATCTGGATGCCTCTGAAGGCACGCAAATCCAAAGAACTTTATGGTGTTTCTTCCATATTGGAAGGAACTTGGTGCCTGCTCAGTGTAAAAGCGATGACGTCTTGCACTATAAATACTTCTCTTCAGGAATGATGAGAATGATGTTCTTTGTGTTGCACACGGCCTGTATGAAGTATGTAATGCGCTTTATTTCATTCTTGCTGAAATTCTGTTCAGCTTCGTAAACTTTTGTAAGTAAGTAAGAAGATCTACAGTGAAGTGAGAGTGAAGTGCAGATCTAATATCAGTGTGTATGTGTGAGTTTTAATCCGCTGACCGTTTGAGTCGTACAAACAGAACACAGGAAAACGTTTACTTCAGCGCGATACTGACTTTTTTATTTTTCAATGAAATGATACAATCTTTATTAGAAAAATGCTAGCCATCATTTTTGCTTTATGAAAAAAAGAGATCGATATCCTCCATGACTCAGTGTTTATGATTCATCTCTAAAATTTGCGTGTCATCTCATCTCAGAAGCGATATGGTATAAAAAGCACATCAGTGATGAATCACGTTTATTAAAAAGAGCAGATTCACACCTCCTGCCTTTCAGAGAAACAACCCAGAGGACTACTGCAGAGATCTACAGATCAGATGGTAGAAGGTGTTCACACTGAAGCATGGTGGTGAAAGCATCATACTGTAGGGATGTTGTTCTTCAACAAGGAAGTTAAAGTAAAGAGGTTTGGGCTCTGACGTGTATCTGACGTGTTTGTAAAGGGAGATGACAGAGACGGCAGAGAGCGCCCCCTGTCTTTTTGTTTTAAAAAAGCACATTGTTTTGTTGTATTGTGAGTGTGTACAAATAAAAGTAGACCCAGATTTAAAGGATGTATTTCTTTTATCTCTATAATCATAAAAGACAGTAATTTAAGTTATTTTCTGCGTTATGAGGAAAAACAGAGGGTTCATTGTGTAAATCATGGCGGATTTTGGTGCCGATTTGAGATGTGGCGCATCAGTAAAACAAATGTTTACTGATTACAAATATAAAATTATTTATTTTATATCTGAGTGAAGAAATGATGTCGTAAAACAAATAAATGTTGCGCTAAAGGTTTTCATTTCGCCTCTTTTACATTTAGTTATTTATTTATGTATTTATATGTTTTATGAAAATGGTCAAACAGAAATGCAAAATCTCGCATTGATAAAATTGAGTGCAATTAAAATTCATTTGTCTGCATTGTGGATTGGTTTTAATTCTATTTATTAAGCCTCTTTCTGTGGCGAGAGCTTTGTCCTGACATGTTTCTCACCGCTCACACACTGGAGTCACAGACATCCACTTTCCACTACAGACATTAAGAGTGAGAGCAGAAACAAAAAGGCTCCTTAAAGAAATTACTATCTCTCATAAATAAACCAACCAATGTGAAGCCTGACAGTGTTATAGAAGCAAACTGGAAGTGAACAGACTGATCTACACGATCCTCCAATGCTGAGAGGACTGAAGTGCCTGCTAATAGTGTCAAGAGCTTCTCAATAGACGGGTTAACCTTATTAATGTGTTTAGCATTTTACTGGTCAGCTGATGGCCAGGCCTGCTCCTGCATTCATGTGAGGATCAGTTCATCTGTCTCCAAAGATCTTTCTACACCTGCACCATTGAGATCATCCTCACCAACTCACGGTGTCACCAAGTGATCCACATTTCCATGCTGAAAACATCAGTGGTGCACAATTACCAGTCATTGAATATCTCCAACACAGAAGAGGAACACTGTGTAGAGCACAAAGCATCATCTGGGGCCTGCTCCTATCCGAGTCCCAAAGTGTTCAAATGTATTCTATCCAGGAGGAGATTCAGTGTTTAATCCAGAACATCTCTGTACACTGTAGCATTCCAATCTTCCTGAGAACTAAGATTCCCAAACACGTTTTCAGTATGATGATGCTCCTGCACACAAAGCAAGCTCCATGAAAACATGGTTTTAATGAAGTAGAAGAACTTGAGTATCCTGCACAGATTGTCCTGTACACCTTTGGGATGAACTGGAAATGGAGTTTCCTCAAACATATAAACATCAATATCTGATCTCAGTAATGCTCGTGTATCAGATTGAAGCCTTCACTGATGAGTGGAGCAGTTTACATTTATATTTACGTGTGGCATTTAGCAGACACCGTTATCCAGAGCGACGTACAAAAGAGTCTGTAGTAATGAATAAATCTACACTGGTACAGTAAATTACAAACTTAAGATAAATCAGACTTTAACTCTGTTGAAAACAAGACAAAGTAAATCTTCAAAAGTGTTTGTTTAAGTGTTTCAGGAAGAGGTAGGTCTTCAATCATCACTAGAAGATAGTCAGGGACATCTAGGGGAAGTTCATTCCACCACCTCGGTGCCAGAACAGAGAAGAGCATTGAAGTATACTTACCTCTCATTCTGAGAGAAGGTGGTACCAGTGGAGCAGTGCTGGAGGATCTCAGACAGCGTGGTGCAGTGTGAGATGTGATGAGGTCTCTGAGGTGAGAGCGAGCTGGTCCATTTTTGGCCTTGTAGGTGAACATTAGTGTTTTGAATCTGATACGTGCAGCTACTGGAAGCCAGTGAAGGAGCAGCAGTGGGGTGGTGTGGAAGAACTTGGACAAGTTGAACACAAGCTGTGCAGCTGCGTTTTGGATCATTTGCAGTGGATGAATAGCGTTCAGGGGAAGACCTGCCAGCAGAGAGCTGCAGTAGTCCCGTAACAACATGACTAGAGACTGAACAAGAACCTGGGCAGCCTGTGTGGACAGAAATGGTCGAATCCTTCTAAAGTTGTAGAGAAGAAATCGACAGGAGTGAGCCACATTAGCAACATGTAAGGAGAAGGACAGTTGGTTGTCCATAGTTACCCCGAGGTTACGAGCAGTGGCTGAAGGGGAGAGCAGAGAGTCATGAAGAGTTATTCGGAAAACCTTACCTTGAGATGAATCACCTGGGATGACCAGCAGTTCAGTTTTGGTGCGGTTGAGTAAGATATGTCCACCAAGCATGCTGAAATCCAAGCAGAAGCTGTGTAACCTGAGAGAGGGCAGAAGAAGATGAGTTGAGTGTCATCAGCATAGCAGTGGTAAGAAATCCCATGTGAGGATATGACTTCACAATTAGAGTGGGCATAGAGGGAGAAAAAGAGGGGACCAAGTACTGAGTCTTGTGGGACACCAGTGGTGAGTCCGCATGGGGCAGATGAAGGTCCATGATTGAGGAAAGAGAGGAGCGAAAAGTGTTATTGGCAGAGTTCAAGGGTAGAGAGGAAAAAGAGTCAGGGTCAGGAAGAGATGAAAGAGTACAGGAAGCTACATAGGTGTGATGGTCAGGGGTGCACTAACTTTTGATCATGTGGTGTATAGGACATCATATTCTCAACTGAATGTGTCAGGATACGTTCACGGCTCAGCGAGTTCTGAATGGAACGATCTGATCGTAATATAAAACAATTGAAATTCAGACCCAATCAGCAGAAGTTACAGTACTGAATATTCATGTGTAATGCTTCATGCTGCTGAATACTAATTCTCATGTTTCCTCAATGCTGCGCTGATAATGCTCATTATTATTGGACCGCTTTGATCACACACATCGGATCGGATTGGACTAAACGCCTTCATGAACCAAAGATGATATTTGTGAAAATATTAGCTTTCTTCAGATGAGATTAAAGTCAAATCTGCTTCACCTTTATAATCTTTTGTATTAACAGTAACCCAGTAATTGGAGATTTGTGAAAAGGGAGATTGTTTTTTTCAGCCTTTGTGTAAGGAAACGAGGTCATCATGGTGCACACACATTTCTGATGCACACACATTTCTGATGGACACTCTGCTATTATCCACTCCAGAAACCCACTTTCCCGTCACAATCTATGATACAATACTAATAGTTCTGTATATAACACACACTATGTGTTCTGTAGTGTTTAAAGTCTAGAATTACACTCTTGATGTCACCCAAATGAGGATGAGGTTCTGCTTTTGAGTCTGGTTCCTCTCAAGGTTTCTTCCTCATAACATCTAAGAGAGTTTTTCCTGCTCATCAGAGATAAACACACATCGCTCACCTTAACTCTTAAATTCTGTAAAGCTGATTTGAGACAATGTCTGTTATGAAAAACGCAATAGAAATAAACTTGACACAGTATCCGTGCATACACTACACTTGGTATTTTTTCTGTGGATTAGATTTATTTCTGATTATTGGCTCCTCCTCCACTGAAGGAATGCTCATGCTGTGAGTATGGAGCAGCGTGATACCTGCCCTAATGGGCCTCTGTTTATTACGGCTTGTTGCAAGTCTTATTTTGACGCCTAAGAAAGGAATATTGATTACATGACTGAAATTGGACCAAAAGTACATTTATTTCTACATGTAAATGAGAACTTAATGAGGGTTAACACTTGTTGCTTGGTTGCTGTATGTAGATATATACAGTACGCATGTCTCTATATTTGTAACTGTGGTTTTGAAGAGCATGATGGTGATTGTAAAAATCTTTCAAAAGGGGATTTAATAACTTCTGCAGTCATCAATTTTTTTTCCAGCTTCAGTTTAGAGACATTTAGAGATCCAAAGGTGGTGATTTACCACATCGCATTCACTATTTAGTTAAGATCAGCTGAAATGCAGAAACAGAGTGAATGTGTAAAACAAGAAATCTCAGAAAAGTAAGAATGATTGATTGATGTGCAGCCCTGCTGCACAGATCTCTCATAAATCATTTTATTTCAGCTTCTGAATCTCTTTCAGAAAACCGCAGTGGTGTTTCTTTCTGCACCCCAGCACGAGACCTTGTTTAGAACATTTCCAGAAACTTTTCCAGAAACCGAAACACTTCTAATTTTGAAATAAATGAAATAAAAACTAGATGATAGGATTGTTGCTGTATACCTTCAGGTTGAGGCAAAACAATCCCAAGTGCACATATAATATATTAGAACTTTCTCTCTGTCTGTAGACAAAAACTCACACAACATTCACATTGTTTTTGTTGAACATGACCAACTTAAACCGAGCCAGATTTCGTCTCAACACTGCCATCTAGTGGGTGTCAACGCCACATTGAAGAACCTGGTGAGGCCAAATTCATTATAATGTACAGTATGTTATGGTTATGGTACAACTCACTCATTCACACAAATTATATTTACCCCCTAGTCACCTGTGATTGGCTGGAGGTTCAGGTGTGAATAGTGGATTCTGATTGGCTGGAGGTTCAGGTGTGAATAGTGGATTGTGATTGGCTGGAGGTTCAGGTGTGAATAGTGGATTCTGATTGGCTGGAGGTTCAGGTGTGAATAGTGGATTGTGATTGGCTGGAGGTTCAGGTGTGAATAGTGGATTCTGATTGGCTGGAGGTTCAGGTGTGAATAGTGGATTGTGATTGGCTGGAAGTTCAGGTGTGAATAGTGG
>NC_060898.1:23933415-23935915 GCF_014805685.1 Silurus meridionalis | reverse complement strand
CTGCTGCTGTACATGGCCTGTGAGGAGGCAGGTGTGAACGCAGGTGTGGGCTGATAGATCTGTCCTGTGTAAGGCTGCTGAGGCTGCATCAGCGGTGCTGCGCTGTAACCCATAGGCTGTGAATAATCGTACTGACCGTACTGCCTTGGAACACACACACACACACACACACACACACACACACACACACACACACACACACACACAGACACAGACACACACACTGCTTTCCAGCACTGATTCTAAACACACCATGATTAACTTTTTTTTAAACATATACATCAAATAAAATGTTCTTTGATGGTTTATCACATCAGTTTGTCTTTCATTTTTTCATGGTAGTCATATGATCAGAATTTAAAACGATATTAAGTATTTGATACGTATTTTTGTTATTTTCCTCAATGATTTGTTATTATTTTTATTTGGAGTATTTATACACACACTGATTATTTTAGTAATCGAAAATTCTACCGATTATTCCAACCATTCATTTTTTTCTTCTCGTAATTCAGACTTTTTCTCTCTCGCAATTTCTCGTAAACGTCCGACATTGCTGGTGTATCCACCGGTAAGCATGTTGTGGGGCTGAGGTTTGAAGCTGTTGGCGTATGAACGAGTTCTCTCCAGGGATCAGAGGATTCGTTTGATACCATTCGATTCTACTGATTGAAGCCGATTTCATTTTCAATGTGTAAAAACTTTTGGCACTACAGAGGGGAGACGCCGCCTCATTGCTTAAAAAAAATTAAGAAGAAAAAACCTGTCAGAAATAAAGTTGGATGTAGAGATGTTCGTTGGGAGTGACGACGATGGACAGGATTAGAAATGAGTTTATTAGAGGGACAGTGCATGTAGGACGCTTTGGAGACAAGGTGAGGGAGGTGAGATTGAGATGGTTTGGACATGTGCAGAGGAGGGACATGGGGTATATCAGTAGGAGAACACTGAGGATGGAGACACCAGGAAGGAGGAAAAGAGGAAGACCAAGGAGGAGGTTTATGGATGTGGTGAGTGAAGACATGCAGGTAGTTGGTGTGAAAGAGGCAGATGTAGAGGACAGGGGGGGATGGAGACGGATGATCCGCTGTGGAGACTCCTAATGGGAGAAGATGAAAGAAGAAGTGGGAATTGCAAGAAAAATGTGAGAAAATTGGGAATTCTTTCTTCTTCTTCTTTTGTTTTGGGTCTACTGGAAAGGGGCTTTTCCATATGAATCTTCTCCTCCCCCTCACGGTTTTCTATCCATTTCTCCATTTTTTAATTTTGAGGCGTCTTCAGTATTCACCTGTCCACAGCGCTCCAGAGTTTAGCAGGTGGTGCGACAGTATAATGGTCCGTGGGGAAACACAGTGCTTCATGTGAAGGTAAATGGACTAAACAAAGCTTTGAGGCAAAATACATTTTTTGTATTGGATTTACTCGAGGAATCGTTTGAGCCCTAAACTGTTATAAACACCGTTTTCTTCAATCAGAGACCACCGTGTTCAACATCTACAGCCTGAAGATCCATAAAGCTACTGAATTACTTTAAGTTACTTTACCGAGGTACAAATAAAACTGAATGGAACTGAAAATCTTTTTGGGTATTAATAATAAAGACAGATGGAGTTTTACTTGCTGTACGGATCATCTGCGTTGCTGTAGGTGTATCCGCCCTGGTTCTGCTCATCTACACTGTACGGAGACTGGAAGAAGTCTGTGTTAAAGCTCTCAAAACCAGACATGGTGACGGCCTGGTTAAAGGAGAACACACACACACACACACACACACACACACACACACACACACACACACACACACAAACAAACGCGCACACACACACACACACACAGTGTGGAATCAGATATATTGGTGTCTAGTTATTAGATCAAAGCTTTCATTTTTAGATTAGAGCTCTAGCTATTAGATCAGACTCGTAGTCATTAGATCAGATCTGTGGTTATTAAATCAGATCTCTATTATTACATCAGACCCGCAGTTATTAGATCAGACCCATAGTTACTAGATAAGACATTAAGTTATAAGATAAGAGCTCTATTAATACATCAGACCGATAGTAATTACATCAGACCCACAGATATTAGATCAGACAAGTAATTATTACATCAGACCCACAGATAATAGATCAGATCTGTAATTATTACATCAGAGCCACAGCTATTAGATCAGACCTGTACTTATTACATCAGACCCACAGATATTAGATCAGATCTGTAATTATTACATCAGATACACAGATAATAGATCAGACCTGTAGTTATTACATCAGACACACAGATATTAGATCAGAGCCACAGCAATAAGATCCGACTTATAATTATTACATCAGACCCACAGCTATTAGATCAGACCTGTACTTATGACATCAGACTCCCAGCTATAAGATCATACCTGTAATTATTACATCAGATGCACAGATAAAAGATCAGATCTGTAGTTATTACATCAGACACACAGATATTAGATCAGACCTGTAATTATTAGACCAGACCTGTA
>NC_060898.1:23873415-23925915 GCF_014805685.1 Silurus meridionalis | reverse complement strand
TGATGGCAGTAAATCCCAGTGGAGGTCAGAGTGAACATGGCACCTCCCTCTGCTTGAGTCAAGCCTGTGCTTGGCAACGTTTGCTCCCTGCAGCAACCTTGAAAAATCCTCATTCACATCAAAAACCAACTTCCAAACATTCAGAGCAACTTCACTGTAAAATGGTCCAAGTCGGGAGAACGAGTGCAGCTCTTGCAAGATTCATATGGGAGTCTTCAGCTTTGTGACAGACAAGTTGGAAAATATTTATGGAGTGGCTGGATGTCTAAGACAAGAACTGCATGTTTTAGAGACCCTGGTGATGGTGAGCCAGAAGGTTTGAGTCTTCTCATTTGGAGATAAAATGATCTCCGCTATATCAGGATGTGAGCCACATGACAATCTAATCATGACCAGGCCTTTGGAGTTCACATGAGCTGTATTGTAATTAGCATAAATTTCAGGTGCATGATTGTTTTTGAAACATATTGTGTGGTTCTTTGCGGTAACACACAGTACAGTCTGACAGTTCTGAATACTGACTGCTGAATGCTCTATAACACGGTGCCTGACCCTGCTGTATACACCATGTGTTGCTGTGATTCTTATGAGTCCTTAATGGCTCATAAAGGAGCAGCAGTTAGGGGTATGCATGTGCTTTTTTTCCATTTCTAGCAAATGGTGCATTGCTCCAGCATTAACAAAGCATGCAATAATGTACCTCTGGCCTATTTAAACAGAGAGAGAGAGAGAGGGGGTGGAGGCTTAGTCAGCTGCAGAAACTTCATTTGGACAAGCCTCAGCTAGACCCTTTAATATACAACAGTGTTTTGTGCACAGGCTGACATTCTCATGGGAGCCTTGTGGATCTCTGTGTGTGTGTGTGTGTGTGTGTGTGTGTGTGTGTGTGTGTGTGTGTAGCTGAAGAACATCACCAGTGGTGCAAGACTGGAAAATATGATGATACATTAATAATTGTCAGGGTGAAGAAAAGCTTAAAGATGACTGATATAATGAAACACCACGTTCAGTGCTGGTTAGTTAGTGAGCACTGCACTGTTAGTTCTGCATATCCACACTTTATACACTCACTGAAACACTTGATTTGGTCTTCTGCTATTGTAGCACATCTGGCTCAAGGTTTGATGCATGTAAAGACTGACTATTTCAAGTCTTATTCTTTAAACAGTAAATTAAATCAGCTGAATATGACAGACTCGAAGAATAACTATACTTAAACTGAACACATATCCAGCAATGATTTGTAATGCCACTATCTGTTGGGTTCCTCTTAAGGTTTCTGACTCATGCATTTCTCTCAGGGACTTTTTCCACCATCAATGACAGGAAACAGGAAAAGCTACTTTGTGATGGTCAATGTTCTACTATGCAAATAAAGTTTTTTATTACTGCAGCCTTCTGTTCATCTCCAGTGAGTCAGATTATGTTCCCCTAAACTCTCTCATGAGCATGGTCTACAAAACCACTACTTAATGGATGTTTTTAAACACTCTGTGTGTGTAAACTCTAGAGAATACTGTATGTGAAAATCCCAGTAGATCAGCAGCTTTAGAAATACTCAGACCAACATCCGTGCCATGCCCTTTATTTTCCACCACTCTAATGTTCAATGTAAACATTATCTGAAGCTCTGGACCTTTATCTGCATCACTTAATGCATTGCTGCCACATGACTGGCTGAATGCACAGTCGCATAAATAAGCAGGTGTACATGTGTTCCTAATAAAATGGCTGGTGATTATTTAAACGTATTCAGCTGTGTACGATACAGCAGGTGTGTTACAATGCATGAGAAAGAGCTTTTGGGTTTGTTTTTGCTTACCAGCTAAACAAAAGACCTGAATCTAGTCACAGCATGTTGTATGAAAAAAACGTAGTGCACACGCATTTTTTAAGCACAACCAATATCCACTCTATAATCCCCATTTTCCTGACTCAGGCTTTCTAATTATATCTTACAATAGAAACAATTCTATAACTAATTCCTAATTTCTGGAGATTGATTAGACTTAATTCTGATCAATTGCTATAAAGCGAGATCTTGGTGGTCTCAGAGCATAACTAATCTAATAAATTTTGTCATTAATTTTCCTTTTGGCTCACATTTCATATTCATGACATTTGGCAGACACCCGTATCCAGAGTGACTAAAAAATGAGCAGTTGGGGGTTTAGGGCCTTGCGCAGGGGTTTGGTGGTGCTGGGATCTGAACTCATGGCTTTCTGTTTCAAAGTTCAATGCCTTAACCACTGAGATACTACCCCTTACCTTCTCCTCAAGTGAGTTCACCGGGTGCAATACTAACTCTGTGGAGTTAAATAGAGCAGTGAGCATCCTGCACTACTATCGCACAACATCTAGAAAGGCGAACCAGTCAACGAATCACTATCGGTCAGTCTAAAGAGGTGATTAATATTTTAGTTGAATTAAAAATGTATGGAGTTGGATAAAGACTTTATGAAGATTAATGATGATATATACAGTTCAGTGAGACCCAGAGCATGCTGAACCTGCCCCTCTGAACGAGGCATGACTGAGCTGACTTACACATTAATGCCCTTTTAGAGGAAGTAATAAGCAGAAGATGAAGATGAAGATTAGATTCTGCAGGGATTCTTTTTAGTGTTTATGAAGATATTTTCGGAGCCCCGGCGGGGGTTCAAGTGTCTCTGTCCGTGGTGCTGAAATGGAAAGTAGTGTGTTTGCTTGCTGCTGTTGTGATGCCGAGACAAGTTTCCAAAATTCATCAAACCAGCCAAAAGATGGAGAAAAAAAATCAGTGCAATAACATAAATCATAAAAAAAAACCATAAAACATGAAAATGTGCAAGCAGAAGCAAGTCGACCCCTGAGAATCTAAACCAGCGTTATAGCGCTCATCATGAATATGAAGTGAACTGGATTTACACAACACTATAACACAAAAAAGACGAATATCAAAGCCAGAAAGAGATCAGAGATCCAGGCTCGTGCGTGTCAGATTGCATCCGGTCCGCGCGCCTACTCCTTTAAGATGATGTAATTCCTCATAAACCATTATGGTTTTTTTTCCTTCTTCCTAAACCGCTGAGGAAATATCAGCTGGGGCTTTTTTTTCTCCTCTTTCCTTTTTTCTTTTCTGTTTTTTTTAGACTGGCACCACCCTGAGCGGGAAGAGGGAGCTCGATGCGCTCTCTCGTGCTTCTCCACGACGGTGGGCGCCGGCACGTACGTACGTCGGAGGAGAGAGAGAGAGAGAGAGAGAGAGAGAGAGAGAGAGAGAGATGCTAATCCACATGAGGAGCATCATGTCGAACAGAGCAGGAGTGATGCTGGCTCCGGCTCTCCTCAGGACACACAGTGAGTAAAACCTCTCCATCTTCAACTTCCTTCTCAGCACGTCTCCAGCGTCTTCAAGGTTTGGGTTTCGCCTCCAAAGTTTCATCATCCGTGCGCTGGAGTTCAATTTCACGTTACTTATTGCTAGTGTTTATTTTTACATTCACTTCCAAGTAGCGCAGATGTTTCCTGTTCCGCCTAGAACCTGAGCCAGGATGCTGTTCGGAAAACCAGACACCGGAGCGAGATTCTTTCCTAATTCTGCACTCAGACGTCTGTGAAGCTCTCCTGAAGCCCACTCGAAGCTCTGTTGAAATCCTCTTTCATGATCGCGTAGAGCTTTTTTTTTTTTTAATTCAGATATATGGAGGCTTTTTTTCCCTTCCCATTTTCCCGTCATCGCAGATTTCATCCTTAAACCTGAACATTTTAGGGAGGAGTCTCGAGACTAATAATAATTATTATTAATAATAAGTGTTATTATAATTATTGTCGTTATTTCTTCCCTGATGACTGAAACTATGTCTTTAAGTGGGAACTGTAGGACTCAACCCGCGACCAAAGAGCCACCATGCGCCCCGAACTGCTTTCCAGATGTTCTGGAGCTTAATGTGGGGGGTCAGGTGTATTACACCCGCCACGCCACACTCCTGAGCCACCCCGGATCCCTGCTCGGCAAAATATTCTCTCCAAAGAGCCCCGCGGTGCCAGACCTGGCTCGAGACCCCAAGGGTCGGTATTTCATCGACCGTGATGGCTTCCTGTTCCGCTACGTGCTGGACTTCCTGCGGGACAGACAGGTGGTGTTACCTGAGCACTTCCCTGAGAAAGCTCGCCTGCGGAAAGAGGCGGAATACTTCCAGCTGCCCGACCTGGTGAAGCTCCTAACGCCCGAGGAGGTGAAGCCCAGCCCGGACGAGTGTGCTCACAGCGACTACGAGGACGGCTCATTGGGAGGCGACCAGCGCGCGTGCCCGCCGCCGTCCCTCGTGCCCGCCGACCGGAAGAGCGGCTTCCTCACGGTGGGCTACCGCGGCTCGTGCACGGCCGGCCGCGAGAGCCAGGCGGACGCGCGGTTCCGGCGCGTGCCGCGCATCATGGTGTGCGGTCGCATCGCGCTGGCCAAGGAGGTGTTCGGAGACACGCTGAACGAGAGCCGCGACCCGGACCGCACTCCCGAGCGCTACACGTCGCGCTTCTACCTCAAATTCAAGCAGCTCGAGCGCGCCTTCGACGTGCTCTCCGAGTGCGGCTTCCACATGGTGGCGTGCAACTCGTCCCTCACCGCCTCCGTGCTCAGCCAGACCACCGACGACAAGATGTGGTCCAGCTACACCGAATACGTCTTTTACCGTAAGTTACATTACTGATGAAACTTCCTCAAACCTCTCCACCTGTCCTCAGATGCCACCAGGAGCACACCTGGTTTCTAGTTCATTGCCCCAAATGGAGATTTTCTGTTTTACACAACAGATAAAACATGAAATCTAATCTAATCTAATCTAATCTATCTATCTATCTATCTATCTATCTATCTATCTATCTATCTATCTATCTATCTATCCATCCATCCATCCATCCATCCATCCATCCATCCATCCATCCCTAATTATTCACACCTTAAATTATATCACCAAATAACATGCATAGTGAAACTCATCTCTCTCTCTCTCTCTCTCTCTCTCTCTCTCTCTCTCTCTCCTATCTCTCTCTCTCTCTCTCTCTCTCTGTCTCTCTCTCTCTCTCTCTCTCTCTCTCTCTCTCTCTCTCTCTCTCTCTCTCTCTCTCTCTCTCTCTCTCTCTCTCTCTCTCTCTCTCTCTACCTCTACCTCTCTCTCTCTCTCACACACACACACACTATCTCTCTCTCTCTCTCTCTCTCTCTGTCTCTCTCTCTCTCTCTCTCTCTCTCTCTCTCTCTCCTCTCTCTCTCTCTCTCTCTTCTCTCTCTCTCTCTCTCTCTCTCTCTCTCTCTCTCTCTCTACTTCTCTCTCTCTCCTCTCTCTCTCCCTCTCTCTCTCTCTCTCTCTCTCTCTCTCTCTCCTTCTCTCTCTCTCTCTCTCTCTCTCTCTCTACCTCCTCTCTCTCTCTCTCTCTCTCTCTCTCTCTCTCTCTCTCTCTCTCTCTCTCTCTCTCTCTCTACTTCTCTCTCTCTCTCTCTACCTCTCTCTCTCTCTCTCTCTCTCTCTACCTCTCTGACACACACACACACTATCTCTCTCTCTCTCTCTCTCTCCTGTCTCTCTCTCTCTCTCTCTCTCTCTCTCTCTCTCTCTCTCTCTCTCTCTCTCTCTCTCTACCTCGCTACCTCTCTCTCTCTCTCTCTCTCTCTCCCTCTCTCTCTCTCCCCTCTCTCCCTCTCTCCATCTCTCTCTCCTGATCTTTATCTCAGTCATTATCCTGAAGTGAAAGATGATGGCTTTAGTAATGGCTCTCATAATATTTAACAGGGTAAAAGAATCACTCTATCCACTCTGCTCTGTGAGCAGCTAATGCACTGTTGTGTTCATTGTGAAGTTTCACTATGGGGGTAAAATGGAGGAAATCTCACCATCCTCCTGAGGTCTGCACATTTCAAAACATGGTTCCATAGACTTTCTAGACTATCATGAGACCGGTCTTTGTGTATTCAGTGACATCTCTTCCAGAGTCTTATATTCATTACAAATCAATTATATTTGATTATTAGCTATAAATAAATGCAAAACATTTGTCACTTAGCCGATGGCTCATGGCATTAATATTAATATAAACTGCTGCAGTTCGGTTGCTGATTTTACACTTTATTAATGGATCTTGGAAAATCAGCTTCAGTATGACATGACACTTATAAGTAACATTTGCTGTTTCTAATCAGTAGATTAGACTGTTGCAGTTTGTTCTGATCTAATGTTAAGGTTTACATTGACCACAGTGTACAGATAATTACAGACCTCCTAATGTCATGACGAGGTCCAGTCCATCCTGAACATCCGCTTTGTAATTCTATTACCCCAAAAAGTCTTAAAACACACCAAGAAATATGTATATTTGAAATGCAGAGTTGGTTCAGTCTGTTCTGCCTCACTGCACTTTTCCATCAACCCTGTTGTCATTCTTCTTCTCTTGTTTTAACTGTCTTGTGTAAGATTAATTCCCGAGTGCACAAATCTATTTCCCGGGTTCGTTGTATTGTTTAAATGATTGACAATCCATCATTGTGTTTGACATCCTGACCTGACCTGAAATCTCGTCTCAAGTCTAAATCATAAAAGTGTGTCATTTTCTTTTTCAATGTCAGAGCAATCATTTCCTTCCCTCCAGCACCAACTTGATGTCACTATCAGCTCCATGTTCTGACTTTTCTGATGAAAACTCTCACCAGACAGTTCCAGCTCTTTATGCATTTCATTTTTCTGCTTCTGAATGTTGCTATATATTTTTTTAAGTCAATTTATACATGAAAAAAATAGAAAGAAAATCTCGTAAGGATGCCGAGAGACAACACAGTGACAGTTTTACCTGTAAAGAAGATAAATGAATGGAGTTGTCCTTTAAACCAGAGCAAGATGCTCCATAAAGAGAACAGTGTTAGTTTAATAAATGTTCCTCCAGAAGCATGTACATGAATCTTCCCAAATGACACATGAACATATATATATATATATATACTATACACAAATACTATTGTACCATAATAACCCCATTCCCAGTATTGCAAATACACAATAGAATAAAATACCGAATCCATCTTAAGAGTGCAAAACCTAAAAAAAAGAAAAATCTCATTGTTCAGAGATTTGATTTGTCTCTGAATTGATTTTTTTGTCCCAGAATTGTCTCGTTATAAAAGTAAATGCAGTTATCAGTGCTGTGCTCGGGGAAGGTTAGGGTTATGAATGTGTACAGTAAGTTTCTCTATGTACAATAAATTCTATTTGGAGATTTCTTACAGAGAACTACATGCTCGTCTCAGATCATGAACCACAGATCGATGGTGTAATGTGCGGTTGAAATCAGAACACGAGGGTGTATACAGGAACATAAAACAAGTCTCAGTAATGAACGGAAACTCGAAAAGACTTTGCAACAAAGAACACAAACAGCAGGTGTAGGTGCCTTGATGAACAGGTGATAAACATTAGGGCAGGGGTCTTCAACCTGTTGCACACCAGGGGGCAATTTCTTTTAAAATTATTCTCCTGGACCGGCTGGTTGGGTCATAGTCTGTGTGTGTGTGTGTGTGTGTGTGTGTGTGTGTGTGTGTGTGTGTGTGTGTGTGTGTGTGCAGGGGTAGTCTTTCATGGTTTTTGAGAGACACATTCATGTAGCCTTTTTATACACAACTTCTTTTACTTTGACCAAACAAATTTATAAATGTCCATAACTTTATTTTCAATGAAAAACTCTTTAAAGATGATCTTCATAAATTGGATGTTTCTTGTTCATCTCAGAGCAGTTCAGTAGGATTGCAGTGCAGTGTCTGGGCAGGTGTTTCTATGATAGATATCACTCCAGACGTCTGTCTGCTCTCTAAATAACTTGTTGTACGGTGAAGTCGCTTCCAATGAACCACAGTCCAGACGGAACTGCATGATGATGAAGTGTGGAATGGAGACATGTAGGTTCAGGATTCCTTTCACCATTTAATCTTCATGTATTTGATGGGTTTGCATGTTCTCCAAATATGAACAGAAATGATTTTAGTTTGATGAAAATTAATGCTGTTTCATGACACAGTTTGTTGCATATAAAGAAAAGGAACATGTATGTGTCTCTCAAAAACCACTAGGTGTTTCCAAACTTTTGACAGACACCGTACCTAAGCAACTCATCACTGTTTTCCTTTCTGGAACCTCGCTTGGTTTTGTTCTGTTAAGAATGAAGCAGTTTATACAGGATTGTACGATTCATGCTACTTTCACCTCCTGCTTTTGTGAATTTGAAGTGAAGGTTAGAATTATATGGTTCATTAATTTGGTGAAAAAGATGACAAGAGCCGCATTATGGTCAGAGCTTTGAGCTTTAAAATTTCCAGCATGAAAATTAACCATCACTTCTCCCATTAGAGAACCGTGAGAACTCTGTCTTAATTGTATCAACTTTAGCAGCGATCTTCATGCCTTGGAGGTGGAGGGATAATTGCATGGACTGTCTGTTTCACACATTAAGTGGAGGTCTTGTGAAGTTGATATGTGAGACACTTAGCATACGGACGTTTCCTTTGGCAAACAAGGCAGACGGTTACCCAAATCCATCATCCCTGAATCTCATTTTGGCCATTTAAGTGAAGTTATCGGCTGACGGTGCTCTGAAAAGCTTCTTATTTTTCATGTGTCTGTTGTCATGATGTGTCCTGAACATTTACAAACAATCTGACCCATTTATTACCATGAACATTGTTTATAACATTTCAAAAGTTTCATATTTAATTTGTATTACACTTGTAATAATGAACATTGTCACAAAGCAACATTTTTCTAAAATGAACAGATAAAGATATATATTTTAAATAATCTTCCTGATGGAATTATGAAGGGTGCCAATACTTATGTGAGTAATACATTGCCTCCGCCTTAAGTGCAGAATCACAAGGTTAATGTACAAGGTGGCATCAAGTTTGAGACTAGTTTTGTAACACGCCAACAGATGGCAGCACGTGGCTGCACTCACAGTCACAGGGAGCACTGATCATCATAAATCACACAACGACAATGCACTCTGTCACCAAGTTCTCCTCATGTGAGTTTTTGCCGGAAACAACATGATCTCACTTCCAATTTGGCTTCTCTTCCTGAAGATGAAAACGAAGCTCAGAGGTCGCCGTTTTAACCCCGATGTGAAGACTCAGAGCAAATCGCAGAAGGTGCCTGACACGACTTCCAGGACACGTTAACAGAAGTGGCTGGAATAGATGTTAATATTATTTGAACACGATTGAAGTCTGAATCTAAATAAATCGTGCTCATAAGAGATTAAAAATGTAAAAAAAAAGAACTTCTTAAAATGAAATCTTTAGTCTTGGTGTTTAGTTTTTCCTATTTTGATGTTTGCCGTATGCATCACGTATGCGACACGCTGTACAATCACCTCTAGCTTCGTTATCTTTTGTGCTGTTGGGCTTTTTTTACACTGTTGACTCTTTTCATGTTTTTTTTTCTTCCCATCTGTGAATGTCTCGGTTTCTCTTTGAACTCTGTCACAGAGCCAAATTGTTTTCTCTGCCTTGTGAAGTCAGACAGAAAGCACACAGCTGCCCGTGCTCAAACACGGCTTTACCTAATTGGCTTGCATGACATTAAATAGGGAGGTAAAAAAAAAAACAAAATGAGATTGAGTCCGAAAGGATTGTTCTCGCTGCAGTGCTCAGTGACTTGAAGCTTCATTATACTCTACCTACAGTGCAGTATATTCCAGAAAAGAGTCATTATAGTGTTATTACAAAGTTACAGGATCTACTCTTTACACCTATTAGTTCTGTTATTGAGTCTGAATTCAAGTGAAATTTCATACTTTTATTTTGGATGCAGTTTGGATTAGGGTTGTTCTCCCAATTTAAGTTATTATACAAAGCAAAAAGACAAAAAGACAGAGCGAATCCTTAATTCATACGTCAAAAAAAATAATGAATGGAAATTAATGGTGAGAAACTCACATGGGAGGAGAGCTCCTCGTGGTCAGAATCACAGACCTGGTAATACATGTGGTCAGAATAGCACTCGTTGTACACAGGTCGGTGCGTCCTGTGACTGCGTGCAGCCTTGTGCTAACATCTGTTAGCATGTAACAAAACGAGTCTCTGAACTTTTTGATGCCACCCTGTATGCTACAATGGATGTATGATAATACAGACCACAAACTTAACCTTATTCCTGAAACTACCTTCACGGGTAACACGTTAAAGTGCATCAGTCGGTGAAAAAAGTGAGTAAGCCCCATGTGAACATCTCCAGCCCTGAACATTTTACTGATCCATGCAGTCATACTCATTCCTGTAATGTTTCTTTACATACAAACTGATTTACTGCATTGTTTTTCTCATACAAAACAAACACACAGAAGAACAGCTGCACACAAACATAGTGTAAAAACACACCAGAATGAGTTCAGGTAGAACGTCAGTGTAACCAAAAAAATCAGATGCATGCTTCTTATGCCTTGCTGTTGTTCTGTATCTGCCCTTTCAAACGTCTGTTTGGCGATCAGAGTTTATGATCCATGTGAGGTTTGTGTGGGAAAACATGAATTTACCTTGTTGTTTAACCTCAATGCTTCCTTCCTCCTACTCATAAAACAAAACGGAACAAAAATGCAGTACTGAGATACACAAAAACATCGCCTGTGATCGGTTCAAATACAGACTTAGATTTTTATTTGATTGATGACGAGCCTCATTTATCGAATTATGGAAATCATTAGTTTGAGCATTTGGTATTCATATTCACATCATGTTCATTCTGAAAAACATTCACATCGGGGTAGTGGTTTAGGAGATGGACTAAAAGCAAGGTCATGAGTTCAAATCCCAGCACCATCAAGCTCCCACTGCTGGCTCCTCAAGCAAAGCTCTTAACCTCCAATGGCTCAGTGTATAAATAAGATGAATATCATCATGGAATAAGGCGTCTACGGAATGACAATCTCATGTGACTGTGTGTAGGTTTATACATAAGAAGTCTGAATAAATATAAATGATGACTGTTTATGAAATGTACAGTGTTTAGCAGACATTCTGATTCAGAGAGACTTTGGGATCTTTGAAATCTTCAGAAACATCATGTAGATCACTAGATCAGGGAATACGAGCACCATGCAGAAATTATTACTATTATCATTAATAATATATGTGTCAGAGAAGTATGTGAGGGTGGTGCAGGACATGTATGAGGACAATGTGAAAGCAGTGAAGTGTGCAGTAGGAATGACAGACTTGTTTAAGGTGGAAGTTTGATTGCATCAAGGATCGGCTCTGAGCCCTTTCCTGTTTGCAGTGGTGATAGACAGGTTGATAGACAGGTTGAAGGACGAGGTCAGACATGAGTGATGTTTGTGGATGGCATTGTGATTTGTGGTGAGAGTATGGAGTTTATTAGAGGAACAGCACATGAAGGATGTTTTGAAGACAAGGTGAGGGAGGTGAGATTAGGATGGTTTGGACATGTGCAGAGGAGGGACATAGGGTATATCAGTAGGACAACGCTGAGGATGGAACCACCGGGAAGGAGGAAAAGAGGAAGACCAAGGAGGAGGTTTATGGATGCGGTGAAGGAAGACATGCAGAATAGGTAGTTGGTTTGAAAGAGACAGGGGGGTATGGAGACAGATGATGTGGAGAGCCCTAACAAAAGCAGCCAAAAGAATAAAAAGAAGATGAATAAGATTATTATTATTATTATTATTATTATTATTATTATTATTATTATTGATGTAGAGTCAAAATTCCTTCCACTTCTGTTTAGCAGACTTTCCTCTGATCATTCATTTCATTCTCCCAGCTCTCTTTTACCTTATATGGAGTTTTGAAGGTGTGGTTAAATGCAAATGAGCTGTTACATGTAACTTGTATTGCAACATACACATGCACATACACATTTCAAAGTAAATCAGCATTTATTAAACATGTAAATGGTTTGATTTAAACTAAAGAACATTGTTTGCACTTTTTTACTTTCTGAAGATTCCAAACATAATCAAGAGTTTCTGCATAACCGTCTTGAACTGATAAAGCATTTGGCTCACGGGTGATCTCCCTCGGCAGCAATTTGTAGTTCCATAGAAGTGAAGAAAATGGTTTTAAGTGCCTTTCAGAAAGAGGAGCAACTGATGTGCCTTTTCTCTTCTCATTCTTTTCTTTTTTTTATGCTGAAAAAATAAAGCCCTGGCAGCAGTTCAAGTCTTAGTACGAAACATTATTTTTAGTAATCATACATTTGAATTTAAAATAAATAAAACCGCTGAAAAACTGCATTTCAGCAAATAAATTCTGATGATGTAGGTGCCTCGGGACTGTCTGAAAGCGTGTGCATTCATATTTATTTGCTCTTGTTTATTTACAAAATGACTACGTTTTTGTTTGTCCACCTGTTCGTTATTAACGGGAGATACATATTTTTGTTTCTGATGCTCTCTGTGGTCTTCCAGACACCTCAGTCTGAACAGTGGAACCTTCTGAGGCAGAAGAACAAAGTCATGCTCACTTAAGAAATAAATCTCAGTTTTCAGTGTACACATTGTTACACACATGTTAAGGCACTGGATTACTGATCAGAAGGTCGGGGGTTCAAGCCCCAGCTTTTTACCGAGCTCCACTCTTGGACCCTGGAGCAAGGCCCTTAAATAGTCATTGGTGTAATTCTAACGTCCTGTTCCTCAGGAGCATTAGATTCAACCTGGGATGAGTCTGGTGCGCTGGAAGCTGGAGAACCTTGAAAGCATGCAATGGCATGGAGTTAGCAGACGTACTTACTTACAGACTCACTATCCAGAGCAGCTTATGATAATGATCTATAAAGCTTATAAAGCTGACCACTTGAAGGTTGAGGGCCTTGCTCAAGGGCCCACAAGTGGCAGCTTGGTGGTGCTGTGATTTGAACTCATGACCTTTCAATTAGCCCTCTAATGTCTTAACCACTAAACTCCCCCTTCTCTTACAGATTTCTGTAATATTACACACTGGACTATTATTATTTGCCTCTATCATCTCCTGTAGCTGGAGAATCCCAGGAGAAACGGTGCTCTCTAAATACAATCTTCTCACTGCACATCATTGCAATAGTAGAATCAGAATGCTGGTGGTCTCCAAATTGTTCTCTGAGAGGTAATGCAGCAGATAAATGGATGCAATTGATTTCTCGATGACTTTCTCGAGGTGAAATTAGCAACGCAAATGACACCACTGGACAGAAACAGATCGTCAGTGAGGTGTTGAGAATGTCTTTATTTGTCATCCTCTTGACGTTTATCTCATTGACCTTATCCTGTGCATTGCCTGAGCCTCAAAATAGAACATTTTCTGCTAGGCAAACTTCAGCCTCCATCTGCCCTGATTCCCCAGAAGACAGGCGTGGGATCTCCACTTTGTGTTAGAGTCTCTTAAGCGCCGAGCTTATGCAAGGAACCAAATCTGAAATCTGACTTTTTTTTAGCAATCTCTTAAAAACAGTGGGAGAACTGGGCCTTCTGGTAATATTCTTGCCTCCCATGTTGGTGGACAGAAAACTTTGACCTTGCGGTTGAACTCAGGGTTTCAGCCAAAGGTTTTTTTTATTGTTTTTTGATGGCAGAATTACTCATTGTGCCCAGTATTTGCAGAAGAGAGTCATGTTGATGGTGGTCTTCATCTTTGCTTGTAGACAGAATCTACTAATGGCATTAATTTATCACATGATGCTTCAGGAAATCAGCATTGATGGTTAACATGTATACTTTTAATTAAATACCCATGCAGCTCAGCGAAATTACTCTACACCTATCCTCTCTATCAAACACCCATACCCTTTATCAAAGACCCACAGCCTTCATCAAATACCCACAGCCTTTATCAAACAACCATACCCTTCATCAATCATACTCTTCATCAAATGCCCAAAACAATCAGCAAACAACCGTACCCTTCATCAATCATACTCTTCATTAAATGCCCAAAACAATCAGCAAACAACCGTACCCTTCATCAAACACCCATAGCTTTAATCTAAAACTCATTACCTTTATAAAACAACCGTACCCTTCATCAAATACCCATAGCCTTCATTAAACACCCATAGCCTTTATCAAACACCCATAGCCTTTATCAAACACCCTTACCGTTCATCAAACACCCATAGCTCTCATCAAACACCCACAACCTTCATCAAATACACATACCCATTATTACATACCCATAGCCTTTATCAAACAAGTGACTTGGTTCATTGAATGTTGTTCATCAAAATAAACAAATCTTTTTTGAGTAATTTAGTTCATATTGTTTCTTTGATCAGAAATAAAATTGTTAACTATAGTTCCAATAATTTGTATATGTTTATATAACTGCATAGCGTAAATGGGAGTCACATGACAAGAAAAAAACGAACGACTGGGACTAGAACAGTCGAGTGGTGAACTACTCAATTCTGTTTCCTGTACATAATCTACAGAGAATTTCTGATGCTTTTCTCATGTGCATCCAATAGAATTCAACAGACTTTATTTCCGAACAAGATTCGGAAGCTGGGGTCAGAGCACAGGGTCATCATGGTCAAGTTCAAGTTCAAATTTTATGTGTCACATACACATACACACAGAGTACGACATGCAGGGAAATGCTTTATACGACTGTCCAACATTCAAACATGAAAAAAGAAATCGAATATAAGGGATAAAAAATAAAGTAGATCAATAAAAAAGTATATTGAATATATGTATATACATGAATCTAGATCGGGATGGATGCGTAGGGCAGATATCGACAGTACAAATGATTCTGGTGACACTCAAGTGAAATGCTGTTCACTGAGAGGTGGAGGAGAGGATAAAATGAAGAAATGCACAGGACGTTTTTCTCAAACTTCACTTTAATTTAATGATTTAGTTCCAGATGGAACTTCCTCTGAATTGCACATGCCATGAATTAGAAGCTACTCAGAAACTGGTCACAGTAAAATGGAAGCGGTAACGTAATAATGTAAATATTAATACACTGCATTTTTATTTCCACTTTATTAGGAATCAGTGTATTTGAAACCCAATTGTGGTCTAATTTGATTGGTGCGTACATTTTTTATCTTTGGTGCCGAACATCTATCTGCTTTTAATAAAACGTGATTTATTCCAAATAACTAACCAGCTTTTATCCTTTCCAAATAATTCAGCACATTGAATTGATGGCCCACCAATGATCTGTAGAAGTTCTAGTAGAGACACCATTAGGGGAGAGCTCTGTCCCTGTTTCCAATGGCATTTTTAGTCTAATTACATTTGAAAGTCAGCTGGAGGCAGCAGTATTTCCCTCCTGTGATTTGCAGTTCTGAAGCTCAGGTGTGGACTTAAACATCCTTCTGTTCCTGTTCCTGGATACAGTCGAAAGGGAAATCGTGGTATTTCATGTTGAGCTCACAAGGACGCAGTGGAAACTCGACTAGCTTTAGTGTGATCCACTGAAAAGGAAGAAGATAATGGAAATTGAACATTCTTAATGCTTAAAGATTTTTTTAGGATAAGTGAACAAACCAGTAATAGAGACAATCATAATTGATCCGGTAAACGATCATGAATCGATTATTAACAGACAAACAGCTGGTGTGTATTAAAACACATTCTTAGGAATCCATATCCCATCGTATGTGATGGAACCCTGGAAGCATGGGGACGTGGGAGCTTAGTGGTTAAGGCAGGGACTTTACATCAGCAGGTCATGAGTTCAAATCCCAGCCACACCAAGCTGCCACTGCTGGGTCCCTCAGCGAGGCCCTTAACCCCACAGCTGCTACGTTGTATGATTGAGATAAATGTAAGTGTGATGTGAGTGTTACTTGTCTAAGGTTTTGCTTTCTTTGTCTGGGTACTTGTTTCAAACCTGCTCGGGAGGAAAATAGCAGAAATAATGACACAGGATTATAATTTGCATATTGCATAAACATGACATGATTGTGTGGACACGGTCGAATGCTTCAGATGCTGGGTGAGTCTCACATCCAGACCCAGGAGACTGTGCTGCCTTAATGTGGCTTTCAGAGCTCTAAAGGCTGAAATGTCTGTATCTTTTAGAAAGAAATAGATGCCTGGATCGGAACCCTCTTTTGGCAGTTATTACCAGAAAATATACATCAGAGTGCCATAATAAAAAATAAACAGCATCTCATACATATACATGATTCTGAAGTTTCATTAATTCTTTTGTAAAAGAAATTCTCCTGTATTTAATTCGACTCAGGTCAGTATGAGAGTCAGTGCTTTTGTGGATCTCCGTATGAGTTCTTTTCTGTTTGTAAATGTTTTTTTCTTAAATGTTTAAAGAAGTTCTTTTTGGGTTTTTTTCTCACTCGTTAGTCCATATTTCATGAACAGAGCAAACTGTTGGTTCAAGCTGAGGAAAAAGCAACATTTCTCTAAGGGAGGAAAAGCGAATACTGCAAATATTTATTTAATGTCAAAATATGGTGAAATGTGTTCAGAAATCAAACATGGAATATATATATAGAGGTAGAGTTGGACTTTTCTACGATGACTGTGATTTTTGACTTTACGATGATGATAGCGATACAAATAACATTTTCACGCTGCATTTTAATTTTCATACAAGTCTGCCAGGCATTGTAGGTATAAGAGACGCTCTAGTTGGCATGACCTCGTATAGTTCAGACGTGTTCAGAGTGATCTCGTGCGTTCTCGTATTTTGTGAAGTGATTTTACCCTTTGCTGCTTTATTTACCGTCGGAACGCATCATAGAGTAGTCACTCTTCTCGACTTATGACCTGATGGACTTCAACAATCGTTTTTCTCGGTCCCTATCTATGTTGTAAGTTTGGGTCTACCTGGATATATATTTATATATAAAATCCATGGTTTGTTTAATTGCATGTTCTGGTTCTGCTCCAGGTGAAACTGCTCACAATGCAGGTTGTAAAGATTAAATTTTTTGTACAAAGAGGCCTCTTTTTTTTCTCTTTTCAGACCCAGAAAAAAGAGGCATCTTTGTACAAAATCTTTTTATTAACAAATCCACAATAAAAAGTAGACAATATATCCAAAATACTGGAATAGATGAGGATGAGTTTTCCTCTTAAGTATGGTTCCTCTCCAGGTTTCTTCCTTCTGTATCTCAGGGAGTTTTTCCTTCACCACAGTCTCCACCGACTTGTTCATCAGGGACAAACTTACACTTACAAAGAACATCATTTTTATCTCCACATTATCTGTGTAAAGCTGCTCTGAGACCATGTTCATTATTAAAAGTGCAACACAAATAAACATGAATTGAATTGAATTGAATAGAAAAGAATTGAATTGAATAGACAGGGGAAAGTCTCTTGTCTAAGCCCCCAGATGTGTGTGCTTTAGTTGTTATGTAAAAACAGCACTAGTTGTGAGTAGAGACGGATTTCCTTGAAGCCGGTGCATATTTTTCTTTGGATCGAATTTGATTAAATATCGAGCTGACAAATGTTATTACCAAGAACGCGATGTATGAAACAAAAAACGATTTATTTAACAGGTCATTTTTATTATGTAATTACTGTAAAATATTATGTAAACCCAATACCAGGAAAAGAAACCCGGTGGTTCAGATTTCAGATCCTGTAACAAACAGCTGTGGTTGAGCAGTAAAAGATCTATTTTTAGAACTGGAAATGATGAAACTGTTTTTTCCTTTTGTTAGGGTTTATTTTATCGGCTTTGAAATACAGAATACAGACAAAAGTTTGTGGACACCTTTTAGTTTCCATTTGCTGTTATAATGAGCTCCACTCTTCTGGGAAGATGTTCCATTAGATTTTGGAGATTCATTCAGCTACAAGTGAAGTGTAAGTAAAGTCAGGTACTGATGTAGGTGTGAAGGTGAAGAGGCCTGGGGTACAGTCAGCGTTCACATTCATTCCAAAGGATGCAATGCAGAAGATCTTCCACTCCACTCCATGGAAAGCAGAAAATTAGATTTGACTGCATCCAAAGATGTCTGATACAAGTTTGGAGAAGAGCCATGTATGGTTGGAAACATCAGGTGTCCCAATACTTTTGACTTCATAGTGCATTTGTTTTATGTACAATTGACATATTTTTGTGTAAAAGTGAGTAAGTTCATATTACTGAGTACAATTAGATCCGGAATCATCTTACGGTAAAATGTCTTCCTCCCCCACTGTGGTGTTCCTGACGCCTGACAAGAGTCTCATCATGCTGAAGTTCAGCAGGAGCATAATTTCCCATTCAACGTGTAATTCAGCAGAGGTAATTACAGAAGAACTAATCCTGTCAGCCGGATGTGTCGTGGTCCGTGGAGCATGCTGAGGACTTTCGTGTGTATTGTAGAAGATTAATGAAAACATGTACTCAGTGAAAAGCAAAGCGTTTCTTAATTGTGTCACTGGGTATTAAAAAGTGAAGGTAATGGTGAGCTTGGAGAGGAAGAGGAGTAGATACAAAGCGTGTCTCAATCAGAAAACGTATTCACTGCTCAGGGGGATGATCATCAAGTCAGCAGTTTTAAGTTCTGTTTCGTTTGCAATATCCTTCCAGTGCACTGGAACGTTCCCTAAAATTCCCATAATGCAATGTAAAACCCAGGAAGCATCAGTGATCACTACGTTCCCTTAAAGGAAATGATGTAATAATACTGAAATGATGTTGCACAAACATAAGTTTGCTGTTGCAGCGATGTTTTTAACTTTAATTACCTAGATTTTTACAGCTTTGTCTGAGAACGACAAAGTGCAAACCCAAACTTTTTTTCCGTGAGGGCCCATAATGTTTCCTTTCTTTAATGGGGGTCTGTTACACAAAATGCCATGGGTGGAGTGACTACCAGTATTATTGTGGAGATTTTATTATGATTTCAAATGTATTTATTTTGCTTCCTAATGCTGGATTAGTTTATTATTTTGTTCTGCACCAGACAGATAAATGAGCATCACTTTTTAAAAGATAAGTTGCCTATTAAAAGAGCATTATTACTAACATAATGAAATCTTTTCATATTCATTTCTATTCAAATTAAAGCATTTACTTAATCATGCATATGCATGTGGTTGGTGGGCGAATCGAACAAATAATTAGGCTACGGTAATAACAGGAAGTCGACGGAGAGTGGATTTTACGGATACTGATAGCGAGGTTGGATCGTGAGCCTCGATAACCAATTAATCAAACGATTTTTTAAGTGGATACTGGATAAAAAATAAATAAATAAACACTAAATGTAAAATAGTACTGAAATTAAATAAGTTCTGAATCATAAAACTGTGCTAAAGGAAATAAATATGCATATATTCACAAATAAATATAATTATTTAATTCATAATTTAATTCATAATATAATATAGCGCTCTGTGTGCAGCGCACAGTCTTACGTAAAAACAAACAGCACGTGGTGTCAGTTATTTACCTCTAGAGGCCGCTCTCTTAATGACAGCGGAACGTATGCCGGAAAAACTATCTGTATGGATTTTAGCCGATAGCTGATATCGATAACCTGTGCCTTGACCTCTATTAATAACTAAGGGAAATTTTAGTTTAAAAGCAGACCTTTATTATTAAATACAGATATGATACGAGTAACACGATTACATATAGTAAAACAATATATGTCTCTTGGATTTGTTCGAGCTGTAGTTTGGGGACCCCTGGTCTTGACGTTTGTTGTGTTTTTCATGCCAGTCTTGTCTGTTTTCTGTTTAAAAATGCCTAGTTATCTTCTTTTTACCACCAAGGACATACGCTTGTGTTCTTTGTTTAGAACAGAATTTAGAAAAGGTTACTGAGAAGTTTCTTATAAACCCCCAAGGCTTTTTATTCCACTACACTCATTGCTTTCTAACTCTCTCTCTCAGAGTTTTAGACGGATGGAGCCTGTGTCCTAATGAACCAGCTTCAGAATGTATTTATTGATTGTGACTTCAAAGCATTGCATAAGGTCACATGCGCCAAATGCCATCAGTGTAAATGTATACCACTGGTATGTTGCCCTTTGGTCTTCAGCATGTGCCTTTTATATATATATATATATATAGTTTCATCAAATAAATAATGTACCAAACTGTACAGCAGTGTTGTAGTTCACTAAATTAACTAAAGAAAGATCTGTTAATCCAGGTTGTGATTTTGCTCGAGCTTCAGAAGGTTCATGCTACTCTATAGTGCAGTTTCTGGCTCAGAAAGTGAGACCAGCGCTACAGTCATTCTTGTTTGGAATTTGACTACAGTTTTTACAGAATTTGAAAATAAGTAGCTGGAACAGAAATACTGAGATGTTGCATGTTCTACACATCTACCTGTGCTTCTCACTAACCATCTCTGTATTCATGCATGTGCTGTAAAACCCCTCCTTCACAGGAAGTAATGGTGGAAATGTTCTATACCTGCTCTAGAATGCTGCTTATTGTCCGAGGGTGAAATGTTTGTTACATTACGCTCTTGATTGGTTGCTTGATTTATTGAATGTTGCTTTATAACACACAGGACATTTTTAGTGTTGGATGGATTACAGAATGTGATATGACACTAAAGTTAGAAAGAAATGAATCAAAACGCTTTTTGGTTACAACTCATTATATAGTAAATTGTTATAAAGTAAATATCCTTCTGTCTCCAAGATGAGGACAAGTTCCTTTGTGGGGTTCTGGTGAAGTCTCATGAGGTTTTTTCTCTTCATTATCACCTCTGGCTTCATCTATAGGAATACATTTATGAATTTTAAATGTAAAGGTAAAAAAGGTATATTACAGCAAATTTACATCTTTGCATATTCCAGTGAAGTTAGGAAGGGCACAGGGTCAGCCATGATACAGAGCCCCTGGAGCACAGAAGATTAAGGGCCTTGATCAAGGGCCCAAGAGTGGCAGCTTGAGGATACTGAGGCCTGAACCAACAACCTTGTGATCAGAAACCCAGAGCCTTAACCACTGAGCAGATGAACCACATTTAGCAGACGCCCTTATCCAGAGCGACTTTCAATGAAGCAGGGGAGGGTCAAGGGCCATACTCAAGGGCCCAGGAGTGGAAGCTTGTTGGTGGTATTTGAACTCGTAACCTTCTAATCCAAAGTCCAATGCCTTAACCATTAAGAACACATTATGAACTACATACTGTGGATATGTTTAGCACGATCACTCAGCAGATTAGTTCCTGTTAATGTTTCATCAATGTAAATAAAACACTTTATAATGATTCTTATTATAGAACTGACAGTGTTTGATCAATGATCATAAAGCTCTTGAAAATGTACATCAAAATGCATGTTCAACTGAATAAATAATCAACTTGAATCCGTAAGTATCCTGTAGGCCTGTGTTTCTGAATCCTATAAAATACCTTTTGTGTTCCTATAAGAGAAATCTCTTAGCCAGGAGTATTTATTTTTAAACACTGGCTCCACCTGTCCTTGCAGAAAGGATCTGGTAACAGAGTGGAGGTGGAGTGCTGCCATGAAGACCACAAATACTCCTGGGTGGGTGGATTCACTCTATTTATACCTCGTATGAATGTGTAGCCTGTATTAAAGCACCAGGGTGATTACTGACTTATGAACCTCTAGTGATTCAGAACTTTTATTCAGCATTTGGATGCTCTGAGACTTCCAGCATCAGTATCATAGGAACTTGCTTGTGTTCCTTCAATGTGTAAGTTCATATCTATAACTGTTAATAGGTACATTTCCATACACCTTCACACCTGAGGGGTATTTAGAAGAGAGAAATGGTCTTAGAAAATCACCATTAGTATTAGAGATTAAAGTTTGGAAGTAGAACATTATACTATCTGGTTGCTGTTTTTTAATTGATCATAATGATCTTAATGGAGCCACTGCCAGGTAGAGGTTCCACCTCTCACCATTTCCCTTGATTTAATGGCATTTACAGTGCATGAGGCCCAGGTCTTCACCAAGCTGGACCTTAAATAGTGAGGCGGAGATGAATGGAAATTTGTCACGTTTTGATACCAGTGCTCCTGATTCATCCTGACACCCTACCACTGGATGGAGTTCTCTTTAATTAGAGACCACTCTGAGCAGCTGGAGATGGTTCCACATCAACAGCCTACTGAGCAATTCAAGAACTTTAAGGATGGATTTGGGCTGTAACAGATAGCTACAATGTGCTCAGGACCAGAGTTACATCATCGCACACCTCACCAATTATGGAACCGTAATAAATAGACATTTGATGTTGAGGATGAGGATGGGTTCACTTTTGAGTCTGGTTCCTATTAAGATTTCTTGAGTTTCAGGTAGTTTTTCCTTCAACCCCGTCTCCACTGGCTCTCTCAAGAATTAACGTATAATTATTAGCAACAAACTTTCTTTTATAAGTGCTTTATTTCTATTAAGCCGCTTTAAAACAATGTCTATTGTTAACATCACTTTACAAGTAAAATAAGTGAATTAAAGGAATAATAGTGCAGAACAATACAAATACATAATGAGGAGTTATGACGTGATGTGCATTTTTAACTGACATATGCTGGGAATTCGTTGTCGCTTATATTGACATTAAAATCCACAAAGTTCCCTCAAAGATCCTTCCCAAAATTCCACTTGTACAGATTTATCCAGAGCTTTAGATCGGTGTCATTGCTCACTACAAGGAAAGTCATCAGGACATCTAGCAAAAAAAAAAAAAACCCTGTTTGTCACAGAGGTGGATGTGCTATCAATTTGTTTCCGTCTCAGTGGGAAAAAATTATGAAACGGACCACAGAGGGCTTCATGACCTTGAGGCAACCCTTCGATATCTTTCGAGACACTACATCAATATCAGTGTCAGCTTTACTGTAGTTAAGCACATTAACACTTTCAACGTTTAGTTAAGATCATATCGTAACATTAATATGGAGGAAACTCACTGCACGAACCTCTGCTCCACTGACAAAGTCATGAATTAAACCTTATTTGCATTTATAAGTAAACAGTGTTTGAAGTAATTACAGAGAAGGTTGTTAAAACACAACATTAATCCACTTCCCCTTCTCTTATCGAGTAGAATGCAGCCTGTTAACATGTTCCTGATTTGATGATCGATGGTGGATCTAAAAAACAGAACCAGCTTCTGGTTGTTGTTTCTTTTATAATTGAAATCTATTCTGGGATTGTTCATGAGGTGCAGAGTTAAAGGGAGCAGCGCTCGAATGCTAGAGTGACGGCGCTAATAGAGGCAATTATACATGCGGCCATGGCCTCATTTGGCACAGACTGTCATCCTCCTCCCCTGCTGTCTATCATGATTTATTTCCACTTACTCGTCTTCAATTTCTCCCCCTCCTTATCACCAACACACACTGCTGCCACTCGTTTTCCTTTTTCTACATCCATCTGTCTCTTGCTAATGTTGTGCTCACATGCAGTGTCTAAAGATTGCTTGCAGCCTGCTACCTGTCTGCTGCATCCACAGGTGTGCTGAAGTACATGATGAAGATATCAGTGGTGTGAAGGCTGGTCTATGGTCACAGATTGACTATAAGTGTATTAATGTAGTCACTCTCACTAGTTCCTGCGACTCTACAGCATGTACAGTAGATGAGGCCCAGTTCTTCACAGCTGGTTTGGTTTTTCTATATTCCAAGCGCAAGCTTTACATCAATGGCAGCCTTCACTAAAAGGAAATGCATTAAGACATCCCACAAAACCCTTTTCCCTTCACTGACATTTGTCACAGAAGTGAACGCCCTATCCATTTGTTTCTCGGCTCAGTGAAAAGAAATTTTTAAATGGAAGACAGATAGCTTCTTGGAATCGAGGCAACCTTCGAGTAATGGAGACACTGTCTAGAGACTACTGAGAACTCGTTCCTCATTCTCATAAAAATATTGAGAAAATCAGACATTACATCTCCTTTCAAAGCTCCTACTACCGACAGTGGATTTTACCAATAGCTAGGTTGGATCGTACCTGCCGATAACCAAATGATTGACCGATTGTTTTTAAAATAAATAATGGATAAAAAACAAACAAACAAACAAACAAACATTACTTAACTTTAGTACAATATTACAAAATTTAAAACTGAATCATGAAAATATGCAAAATGACAAACATGAATATATTAATTATATTAATAAATATTGGGGAAAATAAAAAATACATGCATTTAAGCTAAAACAAAAAGTAACACTCACAAATAAATAAAAACATCCAAAATGTTCAAAAATGAATAATAATAATAAAGACACTTCAAATAAACAGCATGTGGTGTCAGTGATTCACCTCTAGAGGATGCCCTTGCACTGTATAACGCAACCCGGAAAAACTAGCGGTATTGGTTTTTATCGATAGCCAGCAATCACCTATTGGTTCCAGTTAATTTGGCAAAACTGATGAATCAGAGATTCCAGAAACCAAAAAGCCAAACTCAAAACAAATAGGTAAGCAGCATAAACAGGCTCTATGAGGGTACTAATTCCCAGTCTAATGAGCAAGTCAAGTACATTGACCAAAAGATCTGCAGGTCTGACTCTACAAGCCAGGCGAGATGGTTTGTCCAAAGACTGTTTGTGGTACATTCCCATTCATCCAGCCAGCAAACCCACGGTCTTCCTACTACAGTCCTCCTACTTGTAAGCATAGCAAAGCAACCTCTGGAATTGTGTGTAAGTGACCAGTTTGATTATTGTTTTTGGTTTGTCTTTATATCTTAATGCTTGAGTACCTGCACCTTTTATGTTTTGACCTTTACCTGTTTTCTGTATATTTTTTCAAAACTTCTCTCACATTCACACTGACCCACTTACAACAGAAATATTGTTAGCTTTTCTTTTTTGCCTTCGGCTAATTCAAGAAAGTCTTGACTTTTTTATTCATAATCAGTTTTTGTGTAAAAAAAAGCATAAACATTCTTGTTTTTTTTATGCCTTTAATCAACAGAAAGACCAATCTCTAGACCAGTGAGGTATGAGGAGTTTCTTTGCTTTTATTGCACCAGCATGAAGTTATTAAATGTCTGGAACAAAGCAAAAGTGTGAACATCAGTCCTCAAGATAATGTGGTATAATGAACTGGCTTCAAAGTGAATCTCCAACAGTGCAGGAACCTGAAGGTGAAAATGCTGAACCTCTTCATCCATCTTTTCCAGAGTTCCTGAATAGTTTGGAAGCGCCTAAATATATGGGAATGGTACAGATTTTTATACATACCATAAGTGTATACAAATAATATTCAATTCAATTTAATTAGTGTTTTTTAAAATGGACATTGTTTTAAAGCAGCTTTACACAGATAAAGCAGTAATGAGGTTGCATTTTATATTGCATATAAGGTAGTTCCTAATCATTGTTTATTCCTGATTAGTGAGCCAGTGGCGACTGTGGCAAAGAAAAACTCCCTGAGATGGTACGAGGGAAAAACCTTGAGAGAACCAAATTCAAAAGGGAACCTCATCCTCATCTGGGTGGCACAGAATATCCATTTATTACAGAATATCAGTAGAATCAGACAGACACATCAAGTGCTTATTCCTGGAATCCTTGGAATCCCTGGAACTCTATTTAGCTATTTATAGATGTCCTTTAGAAAGACCCGATAGCATGAGTGTGTGATTAGGGGCATTCTCGGCTTCTCCATCAATGTCAGCAGTTATTCCCTCATCCATCTGCCAGTAAGAGACAGTAACCATATCAGGGATTTGATCTTTTAGCTCAGTCTTAAGCATTTGTACACATCTGGAAATTTAGACAGTTGATATTCTGCTCATTTCTCAGGCCATGTGCACATTAATATGCTTCTGTGAAGATATTTTTCTCTGTGTTTTGGCCTTTCGTTCACACTGACGGCGTTTGCAATCAATGAAAACGTAGATTTTTGAAAATGCTGTTTACGTGTCGCAATGTGGACTGTGTGTGAAAACAAAGGCTTTCGAAGACGATGGCACATTTTTAGTTATTGCCATGACAATGCAAAGAGATGGAAAGTAAATAAACGCTTGGTGGAAATGACGCAGGTGGAAGACGTTTCAGTGTGGATGAGCAACTTTCGGAAGAATTTATCTGGATTAGTGTCGACGTTGCCTCAGTTTCGAGCTGCAAGAGTATAGCAAAGTCACAACAGACATCCCAGTTTAAAGACCTGAGGATATGAAAACAGTACGATCATCAGACCGCTGGATTTTGGACATTCAGAATCGAGATGCTTTGGATGGTTTATTGTTAGAGATCGTAGTGTAAGATTGTTTATCCAAACTAAAAAAAAAACTTTATGCACATGCAAATTAATAAATTCATTCAAATGATCTCTTTTGCATTGCTCTATATTTACAGTGATGATTCTAGCAGCTTTGAAGAAAAACTAATCTCTTATTTATTATTGTTTATTTCTAGCATTTATGTACAAATGCTAAAATGCTCTCTGTGTATTCTTAAACATGACCCAATCAGGGAACAGGGATTTCATCGTCTTATTAGGTTGTTTAGAAGGAATTAAAGAAGCAGGTTATGTGAACATTACGTACGCAACATGCGAGAAACGTCTGCAGCACTTAGCAGAATGACCTGAACGATGGTATTAATTATACCCAGGTCACTAGATGAAGTGAGTTGTGATAGATGGAGCGACGGCGTTAGCGTAACACTCTGCTACACTCTGCTACACTTGTGCTCACGCTCATGTTTCCTCCTGATTTTGGGGAATGTTCTGGGTGGATGAACATGAGCAATAAAGCAGTGTCAAAGTTCATTGAATTATTAATGCACACTGACATTCCTATTTCTATTTTAAGAATATCGATGAAGTGGTTTCTGTCTGGCTCTTCTTTTGAGTTAACAATTTCTTTGTCCGTTTTTAGGAATGATGGAATGATAGATAAACACTGTCACAAAGCAGCATTACATCAATCTGGGGCAAATGTAGAGCATTAATAGGGGAAGCCAGAGGCAATGCTAGGGAGGAAGAAACTCCCTGAGATGATAATGATGATGATGATGATGATGATGGTGATGATGGTGATGGGAAGCAATCTTGGAAACAATGAACTGGGAATCATTCTGCTCCAGCAGTGCGAGAGTGAAAGCTTCGATTTTGAAAGACATTTTATATTGCTGATTAATTATGTGGGTTCAAGTGCATTCTTACTGCTGCACTCTGTAAGTGGCGTCCTGTACTTATAGTGTCAAAACACCACTTATTCGAAGTGCGAGAAGGTTCACGGTTCCACCCTGAGCTCAGATGACCATTTGCACAGCATTTCACATGTTCAGTCTGTGTGGGTTTCCTCACCAGGGTTTTCCAGCCTCTCCAAAACAAGCCAATACATGTACTGTCTACACTAAGTGTGAGTGTGTGAGGGTGTGTGTGTGTGTGTGTGTGTGTGTGTGTGTGTGTGTGTGTACAAAGCATTGGCTTTTCATCACAGGTGAATTCCCCATTATACTCTCAGGAATCCCTGAAACAGATTCTGCATCCAGGATTAGCTGCCAGGTCATAACAAGTGCAACAAGATGAAGATGATGATGATGATAAAAAAAAGTCAGAAATTGAGCAGCAAAAAGTTTTTGAAGGTCTGTCTGTCAAGCAGATTCAGAAAACGTGGTACTAAATGACCTACGACTCCAAACAAAATGCAGCAGATTCCAAGAACAGCGTTTGTCCGTGCCTTAAAGAGCAGATCTCCCGAGACTTTTCTTATTATAGACGTTTTATTTTTATGAAGCACAAAGTATATTTTTAGTAAGAAACGACTACATCTCGTCCTTTCACACTGTAAATAATTCATTTCTTAAAATAATGTCATATCTCGGCATCCAGTTTTCACTAACTGGAAACAATTTGGGTTTGCAAAAAAAATGCCCCGTGCTCCGGGTGATGAGAACGTGACTGCCGTTCGGTTTCTCTCTCCGCAATTGCATTTTTTATATGAAAAAAAGGAGCCTATTATATTCCAACTCAACAATCTTGTCTAAAACCTTTCTCCTCGTTCCGAGCCGTAAATGAGGAAACAGGATGCAAATGTATGCAAACATTTTCCCAATAAAATTACATCTGTTGTTAACTTCTTAATTGCAATGCACTCAACCAGCAATTACAAGAATCCCTATTTGTTTTGTTTGTTTTTTTTATTTACCTCGAGTCATTGCTGAGACTTTGTGTGTTTTATTTTTAAATGATAAAACTTTAAATATTGTGCATGCATATTTTGAAGCCTGTCTCAAACCGTGCCTGGGAATGTTCTGGATTCTTGTGTCACTTTTAATGAGTCCCCAGAGAACCATGATGTCGATTTTTTCGGCGGTTTCTGTTTTCTAAAGTCTCCATAATAAGTACCAATCTGAAGACACGTCTTCTCAGAGTGAGGTCAGTTTGGCCAGTAAACATGGATAGTTAAATATAGCGTATGCCCCAGATTTATAAATAATAATGTTTGCTCTTGCAATAATAAAAAGTCTGTTTCTATGTAAATGAATGTAATTTTCGAGTAAACAAAAGCAGATTGTACAGAACGTGTTTAATGATGTGAAGTCAAAGTAGAATAAATATCTTAAAATTACACATACAAGCAGTTCCACAAGCTTTTCTTCTTGCCAATACAGACATTTGTGCTTAGAAAAACTTGAAATCAGTCCACACACATTAACGCCATTTGTGCCTTTTCCAGACGCGTACGGCAATGAAACAAGGACACAATCATAAAACATGGCTCCTGATTCATGGCTGGGAAAAGAGATAAGCCTAATCAAGACACCTCTCAAAAGAGAGACAGAACGCTACAGCAGGCCTCTGTGAAGGCTGGCATATGGCACAGCAGAAAAGGAGGTCTTGCTTCAGCTAAGCGTGGAGAATCGCACCGTGCTCGGTAGGAACGAGAGATTCATCGCTCACACAATAAATAAAAATCTCCCGAGTTTCTTTCTTTGACGGAATTTTAGCTGATACATGATGCTGAAAAAGTTCCTCATGCTGTGGCTCACAAATCACACGAGTGAAATCGAGTTCTCATTAAACAGTTCAGTACACTGTTTATTACTCTCTTATAGCACAGTCTTAATTCTGATTGGCTGGAGGTTCAGGTGTGAATAGTGGATTGTGATTAGCTGGAAGTTCAGGTGTGAATAGTGGATTGTGATTGGCTGGAGGTTCAGGTGTGAATAGTGGATTGTGATTGGCTGGAGGTTCAGGTGTGAATAGTGGATTCTGATTGGCTGGAGGTTCAGGTGTGAATAGTGAATTGTGATTAGCTGGAGGTTCAGGTGTGAATAGTGGATTGTGATTGGCTGGAGGTTCAGGTGTGAATAGTGGATTGTGATTGGGTGGAGGTTCAGGTGTGAATAGTGGATTGTGATTGGGTGGAGGTTCAGGTGTAAATAGTGGATTCTGATTGGCTGGAGGTTCAGGTGTGAATAGTGAATTGTGATTGGCTGGAGGTTCAGGTGTGAATAGTGGATTGTGATTGGCTGGAAGTTCAGGTGTGAATAGTGGATTCTGATTGGCTGGAAGTTCAGGTGTGAATAGTGGATTCTGATTGGCTGGAAGTTCAGGTGTAAATAGTGGATTGTGATTGGCTGGAGGTTTAGGTGTGTATAGTGGATTGTGATTGGCTGGAGGTTCAGGTGTAAATAGTGGATTGTTTTTGGCTGGAGGTTCAGGTGTGAATAGTGGATTCTGATTGGCTGGAAGTTCAGGTGTGAATAGTGGATTCTGATTGGCTGGAAGTTCAGGTGTGAATAGTGGATTGTGATTGGCTGGAAGTTCAGGTGTGAATAGTGGATTGTGATTGGCTGGAGGTTCAGGTGTAAATAGTGGATTGTTTTTGGCTGGAGGTTCAGGTGTGAATAGTGGATTGTGATTGGCTGGAAGTTCAGGTGTGAATAGTGGATTGTGATTGGCTGGAAGTTCAGGTGTGAGTTCAGATTGTTGAACACACAGTTAGTTTGTGTTTGTTAGTTGAACCTAAATAAATACGCTGCTTATAAACATGTTACTATGGTAACATCCAGTTCCAGTTCCATCCAGAGTGAGATGGTGATTGTACACGTTTCATAACTTCTATGGTGAATTAGGATTTTCATAAACAGCTGCATTTTTGACATATTCTTTTGAAATGAGAAGTGAAACAAAACCAGAAGTTCACCAGATTTATTAACTCTTTGTAAATAAATATAAACTTTTGGAACTACTTTATCTGTGTGTGTGATTCGCAGCAGAAGAACAGTAGATGGAACAAGTCATATATAAAATAAAAATGAAGCGTTATTTTGATCCATTCAGTCAGTTTCGCTCTGCAAACATCAATAACAGCTTAAACTCCTCAATGCTGTTACCATGAAGTAATGAAGTAACCATGGTATTAGGTAATAATCCATGGCTTGGTGTGAGACCTTACACCATTATAATTCTCACCACCTCACCTCCGGACCTTCTTCACCTCCACATCTGCATTAACAACCTGTAACACCTCACACCTGGATCTGGAGTATCACTTATAAAAACATGCAAACAGCATGTGCAGAAATAATTTATGCAAATATTATTAATATATTTATCAAATTCAGAATTCATATAAATACCATCTTGCTCTGAGCGTCTGTGTTTTTCTGAGCCGAAGATCTGGAAGGTTCAGTGTAATTTGTATAGCGCTTTTAACAATAGATAATGTACCAAAGCAGCTTTATAGAATTAAATAAATGATGAATTCAAATTTAAAATGAATCCCAAATGGTTTATTCCTAATGATCGAGCTGGAGGTGCACGTGGTGAAGGAAAAAACTTCCAGAGATGATATAAAGAAGAAACCTTGAGAGGAACCAGACTCAAAAGAAAGCCATCCTCATCTGGGTGACACTGAATGTCCTTTTATTACAATTCCATCATTATTGAGGTTATCAGCTGATCACTGAAGGAGACGTGTTTAGATTTGGTATGATGTCTTTACTTCTTCTGGTTTTAAGAAAAACTCTGGAAGCTGCGTTTGGTTGAATAAAGGGGTGTAGTACATACAGTTTTCAGAGGATTATTTAGAGCTCAGGAGAAAGTGTGTGCTGTACCCCCTCGCTGATCCAGAGCTCCTCAAGCCTCGATCACAGGTGTCATTTAAATTAATACAATTACATTGTGTTCTGATGACTGCAGTAAAACAGAGAAAACACACACACACACACACACACACACACACACACACGGTGGTTTCCAAAAATATCTCACACATGTGGACACAGTACTCACCCCATTACCTTTATTATAATGTTGTTTAATAAAGTCTTCATGGCTACAATTATGTTCTTAAACATCCGTATAAACGACTAATAACTCCAGCGAAGAGCATGCGCGTTCACGGTGTGAATCATTTGTGACATCTCGAGTATCATTTGCATAATTCATGCAAATGATCTGAAGAAGCTTCATTAAAAATCTGACACGAATCAGAGTGGTGAAATATCAAAGATCAGTACAGACGGAGGTGAAAACACGAGAAGACGACGCTTTAGTGACGGGGTGAAGTAGACTCGAAATGGTTCTTCAACCTCAGATGGTGTCAAGAACGAACTCATGAAAGGGAAAGAACCTTTTCCCTATTTAGAGACAGTGGCATTGAGTAAAAGACAGGAGGTGGAGCTGGAGGTAGCAGAGCTGAAGATGTTGAGATGTTCATTGAGAGTGACGATGATGGACAGGATTAGAAATGAGAGACTGTGCAAGTAGGACGTTTTGGAGACAAGGTGATTGAGATGTGATGTGCAGAGGAGGAACATCGGGAGAAGAATGCTGAGGATGTAGAAAAAGAGGAAGGCCAAGGAGGAGGTTTATGGATGTGGTGAGGGAAGACATGAAGGTGGTTGGTTTAAAAGAGTCTGATGTAGAGGACGGGGGGGGTATGGAGATGGATGACCTGCTGTGGAGACTCCTAGGAGCAGCTGAAAGAAGATGATGTAGAACATAAAGAAAGCTGAGTCATGCTTTTGTGTATGCTGTTCCTCATGTGGGCGGCCATTTTGATTTAATGTCACTCCTTGAACTCGGGAAGAAAGACACCGTCTTGACTTCATGATTATCACTTCAGGGGTTTCCTGTTCAGAGGGCAGATGTTTTACTAAAATCGTAGAGAAAACGATTTTGCTTTAACTGTTAAATAAATTCAGGATTTCCCTCCGTTATAAAGGCATGTGACATATTTCCACCACTCAAGTTCATGAGGCAGAATGTAATCGATCAGGAAATCTCTATTTTTCTTGTTGCTGTTGATTAATTTATAACAGAACTGTTCTCAAAACACCACCAACAAACCCACGTTCATGTTTATCACAATTTTAATAACCTATAAATGACTTCATAACTGATAATAGTTTGTAAAGTTTAGCAGTTATTACTCTGAACCACTGAGTTATTACCTGGAACCCGAGTTATAAAATAATGTCCACGTTTATAGTCGAAAATATGAGAAAATATAAAACAGCTTCAAATAGAACAATTATTGTTTTTGTTATTTTTGGTTATTTTTTATAACCTAAATGTTCACAAATGAAGCCAAAAATATTCATATACACACATATATATATATATATATATATATATATATATATATATATACATACACATACACACACACACACACCCACCCATCCATCTATATCTATATCTATATCTATATATATATATATCTATATATATATATATATATATATATATATATATATATATATATATATATATACACACACAGTGATGAAAATAAGTATTTGAACACCCTGCTATTTTGCAAGTTCTCCCACTTAGAAATCATGGAGGGTCTGAAATTGTCATCGTAGGTGCATGTCCACTGTGAAAATCCAGAAATCACAATGTATGATTTTTAAACTATTTATTTGTATGATACAGCTGCAAATAAGTATTTGAACACCTGTCTATCAGCTAGAATTCTGACCCTCAAAGACCTGTTAGTCTGCCTTTAAAATCTCCACCTCCACTACATTTATTATCCTAAATTAGATGCACCTGTTTGAGGTCGTTAGCTGCATAAAGACACCTGTCCACCCCATACAATCAGTAAGAATCCAACTACTAACATGGCCAAGACCAAAGAGCTGTCCAAAGACACTAGAGACAAAATTGTACACCTCCACAAGGCTGGAAAGGGCTACGGGGAAATTGCCAAGCAGCTTGGTGAAAAAAGGTCCACTGTTGGAGCAATCATTAGAAAATGGAAGAAGCTAAACATGACTGTCGATCTCCCTCGGACTGGGGCTCCATGCAAACAAAGGCTCCTGTACAAAATATTAACATTGACTTTCTCAGGTGTTCAAATACTTATTTGCAGCTGTATCATACAAATAAATAGTTTAAAAATCATATATTGTGATTTCTGGATTTTTTTTTTTAGATTATGTCTCTCACAGTGGACATGCACCTACGATGACAATTTCAGACCCCTCCATGATTTCTAAGTGGGAGAACTTGCAAAATAGCAGTGTGTTCAAATACTTATTTTCCTCACTGTATCTATCTATCTATCTATCTATCTATCTATATATATATATATGTGTTTGTTTTGTTGTATTAATATCTTTGATGTCCAATATTTGACCTGGACAAACCATTTTCCATTATATATACATACACATACAAAATAACACTGTAACGCAAATTAATTTTAACATCAATTATATTCACAACATTCTTTCTTTACTCAGATATAAAAAAAATACATAAAAAAACTCTTCCAAAAATTTGTTTTGTGCCAAATCTCAAATCAGCACTAAAATCTATCAAAATTAAATGATTAATTAAATTGAATATTAGATAAAGCACCAAAATTACTTTGAAACATTTACAATAATATTTAGTCTTCATGCTCTATGTTGACTTTGGTTTCACTAATAAACATACATTTGCATAAAGCATCAATATTTGTCCATGTTGATTAGAGTATTAAAAACGTGAAAAGTATTAATTTAAGGTACATTTAAAACAGATACAAATGCATGATTAAGTTATGATTAATCACCAGTTAACTTGTAACAACCATGTGATTGATCGTGATTAAATATTTTCATTGATTGACAGCAATATTAATTCACATAAATTATATATTTATATATTCATATTTAATTTATTGAAATATATATATATATATATATATATATATATATATATATATATATATATATATATATATATATATATAATAATGATATTTTTATTATATTTTTTTAAAAATTATTTAAAATTTATTATTTACTGTAATCCTTTGTAAGATTTTTGAACCACTTTCAAGTGAATGTGTATTATATTATATATATATATAATACTAAAACAATGCATATTTTATTTTTAATAGTTTATAAGAAAAAAAGGTCTAAATGATGAATATCGCATTCTGAAATGGATTCATTCTTCATATTGGTTGTTTTGTCATTTCCACTGCATATGCAATATATTCACAGTGTTCATTTACCCATGATGCTTTATGGTTTCATGTTGTGAGTTTCCTTCAGAATTACATCATGCTCTTCGTGGTTCATATTGTGTCTCGTGGTCTTGTTCCAGGTGGATCATCTCGCTGGTCCTCGCCGCCTTGTGACTGCTGCTGCAAAGGCCACAAGGGTGAAGGCGATGGTGAGAGCGGCACCTCCTTCAACGAGCTCTCCACCTCTAGCTCAGAGAGCCAATCAGAAGCCAGTTCCCCTCAGGGTACGGTCATTCGGGGTCCTGTCAGCCGACAAGCTCGCGTCCAAACGCTCGACCGACCACCCAAGAAAGAAAGGCCAGGAGGTCAGCTCCTGCAGCAGCAGCAATCCGAGCAGCGGCGCAAGAGCGATCTCCTCCGTACGCTTACCAGCAGCTCACGGGACACCAGCGGCAGCAAGAAACGACCCACAAAGGAGAAGATGAGCGTGGAACAGGAGCTGGAGAAGTGCATCCAGGACTTCCATAAGATCAAGATCCCTGAGCACTTCCCAGAGCGCAAGTACATGTGGCAGGCCGACCTTCTCCGCAAGTACCGCCTTTGAGCGAAGGGGAAATAGTTCTTTTAGGATAATTAGGAATTTGGACCAATTTGGAAGGAGGACTCTGAAGCTATGAGGTGTGCGGATGCACGAATTCTTCTCCACTGCCTCAGATCTGCGGGTCTTCTGTGTAACTGCCAGTTTCACTCCGGATTGCTTGAAGCTCATGTGTATTGTTAAAAAAGCACAATTGTTGGATTTTCATTTATTTATTTATTTATTTATTTATTTATTTATGTGTTTTGGCTTGCCAGCTTGTACGCAGCACGAATATGTCCGTTTGTGACCTTGACAGCATTAGAGGTCACATTCAGATGGTCCAGAGGTCGGTGGCGGACGTGCATCCGTGAATCATAAATAATTCATCCCGTCTCTATTGTGTCCTCTCTAAAAATAGCCAGCGTTTTGTTGCGCGCCAGAGCCAGGGTTTCATTTCAGCACTTCGAGAAGCACAGAGGACTAAATGTTTCCTTCTATCTGCTTTCCTGAAACGACATCACGGCCCAATCACCTTTTATATATATATATATATATATATATATATATATATATATATATATATATAAAAACGCCTCCACGTCGATTTGGTCTGGGCTCGAGGAAACTCAACACTGCTTTCCTCTAAATGTGTCGAAACCACAGTTTGAACTCCATCGATCCAAAACCCAGAGTTTAAAACTGAAAGTGTGATGGATTTTACATATGATACGCATTTTAGGGACAGAGACACACAAACACACACACACACACACACACAGACACACACACACACAGACACACACACACACACACACACACACACACACACACACACACACACACACACACACACACACACACACACAAGCATGAAGGACAAAAAAGTACACCGGACGAAAAAAATTAAATAAAATTGCATCTGTAACTACCGAGTAAAGATTGTACAGATTAACATGAGCATCAATAATCACAAATAATAAATATATGATCAAACCTATGACTGTTCTAATAAAATATTTACATCGATATGAATCCACTATATAAATAGGAACTGAAACCAAATGTTATTTATTTAATAATTTGTTTTGTAAAAACAAAAAAGAAAGAATATATGCAAATGTATAAAAATTTTCATTTGTTTGTTATAAAAAAATATCACAACAGAAAAGCATTTCTTTTAAATGTACCAGTTACTGATACTAAACATTTAATAGTTTAATTAAGAACAATAATAAATGATGCTTTACAGAAGGTTTGAGTTCATTATCCTCCTAAACTTCAAAAATCCAGAAAATCAAAAGAAATCTGGATATAAACTTCATGTATATAAATTATACATTGCATTAATAATGCTCTTTTATTATGTGGTGTATTTAATACATGCACATTTACTTTTATTTTTTTCATCATGGATTTAAAAACATTCAGTGAAATTGGCAGGTTAAATGCTCTGAGGTTTAAAACAATAAACCGGAAATATAAATCTCGAAGAAATCCAGGGATTTTTTTTAAATCCTCAGCTTATTTGCACAGGATCCGAATTACCTGCGTCCTTAAAAGTGATAGAAGAATCTCTCATCATCTTGCAAAACGTCAGACGAAAAGAAAACCACGGAAAAATTCAACTGAAAATAAAATCTCGCCACAAAAATGAGTTTCCAGAGTTACGACAGCGTTTTTAGGGCCACATTATAAAAATTACAAAATCTAAGATTAGGAGAATAAAATGATTCAAGTGGAAAGATTTTGAGAAAAATCACAGAAGTGTGAGACACGTTTCGCAGTTTTGTGTCAAATTTAAAATAATTGTGGAGGATACGGTTAAATCATACTTTAAGTTAGGATTAGCAAATTGTACTCAAATTTGAATTATTTACTCAAAATATTACGACTATTATATACTATATATGTAGTACAGAGTAACACAAACTAAACTCAAACATTTTGGATGATTTATTCGAATAAAATTAAAGCAAATGTTTTTTGTTTTTCCGTAAAGATTTGAACATAAAGATCTTCAGAGTTTTCGGTTGCATTATTCTTTCCCAGTTCAGTAAATACCACTGCAGATGCTGAACTAAAGCCTGCATTTAAAATCGTTATAAAGTGACTATCATGTGAACAAACAAAAGAGCACAAAGGAAATACACCAGTTAGAAGTTCCACCATCCACATGTTCATCTCCTGTCAAACCTAAACATATTTAAATAGAACAAAAACATCAAAACCCCAATTCTGTGCCTTATTTCCACTATTGCACCGAGATCTCATTGATTTGGGCAACTTACATCATGTTGCCATAAATATTCGGACACCCGCCTTTTCCTCACATAAGTGGTTCTTCACCAAACTGTTGGCACAAATTTTGAGACACCCAATTGTATCACACGTCTTTGGATGCAGAAGAATTGAAATTTTCCCTTCACCTGAACTACGAGACCCAAAACCTGTTCCAGTTCCATGAAGATCTGCTGTCCATGGGTTGGATTTGGTGGAATTACTCCTGCTATAGAGCTCCAACCCTTCCAAACACCTATGGGATGACTGAACACTGACTGCACCCCAGGAACCTCCTCACCTTCTCACCTACATCAGTACCTGACTTTACTGACACTCTTGTGGCAGATTGAATCTCCACAAAATCTAGTGGAACATCTTCCCAGGAGAGTGGAGCTCATTATCACAGGAAATTTGAAATAAATGTGGAATGGGATGTTCACAAAGAAGCACAAACCATTTATATGGTCAGGTGTCACATTAAGAAACATTAAGAAATGTAACTCCCGAACACACTCCATGTTATTTTGTGGAAACGTTTTTCACTTCCCTCACCGAATAGATCAGATCTTTTCCACCTTCACGTGACGCGAGTCTGGGACGTGTTACGCTCAAACCTGGAGTGTGAAGTGTAAATCCGACGTGTTGCATGTGTGTGTGTGTGTGTGTGTGTGTGTGTGTGTGTGTGTGTGAGCGTGTGAGATTGGACAGCAGAACAGAACCATCATTAGTTATTCTGTAGGAAGTCTGTGAACTTTGCTAGAACCAAATTGGATTCTCTGAAAGCAGAAACAGAACAAATGTCAGGTAGATCTGAAGTGTTTGTTCGCTGTTCTGTAGAAATGAAACGATTTCTATTAAAATAAAAAAGAGGCTCAGTTTATACACCATTCCAGGCCATGGAACCCTGAAGCTGCTGAGTTATTCCTTATAATTCAGGGTTTATACGCCGGTGCAGTGACAGATGACAGACTTCCTGCTGTCCTACGTCGGAATGTTTAAATGTTTGATGTGAGATTGGATTTTCAGATTGAATATTCAGATCGAGTTTGTGCACTTGAAAGAAAACGTGTACAAAGTGAATACTGATCCCTGGTGCTCATCCCAGGTCAGCAGATCATCCCGGTCTGAGATCTTTACACCAGAATTCTGCACGTCAGTGCAATTCATCTCAGATCAGAAGTAAAATCTCACGTGTTCAGATGGTGATCCAGTAATTTATTAACTACATGCAGATAAAACATCAGATCAGGAGAGATCATTCTAGGGCAAAACAGAATAAAAGAGATCAGACTATAACAGAGGAGGATAGATCAGACCAAACCGGTTCAGGCCAATACAGATCAGACCAGAATAAACCAGATTAGACATAAGCACATCAGAACAGTGCTAAACAGAACATAATGAACCAAATCAGATCAAACTAGAACAGAACATATCAAATCAAACTAGATTAGATCAGAAGAGAGTTAAACAGAACATAATGGAACAAACCCAATTAGGCCAGATCAGATCAGATCAAACCAGAACAAGACAGACAACAACAGATTAGATCTGAGCAGTATAGCAGAGACCAAATCAGAATAGAACATAGATCAAACCAGATCAGACCAGAAGAGGACAGAATAGATCAGAGCACAGCGGACCAAACCCAATCGGATCAGACCAGATCAGAAGAGAGATAAACAGAACATAATAGAACAAACCAGATTAGGCCAGAAGAGATCCGATCAAATGGAAACATAACAAAACAGACAACAACTGATTAGATCAGACCAGTGTCATACAGACCAAACCAGATCAGATCATTTGTCTCCAGAAAACAAACAAATCACTGATAATCTCTTTTCAGTATCATGTCGATGATAAAACACAAATCCTGAGATGTTTTTTTCGTTAAAAGGTTTGAAAAATTGTTTGTTACAGATTAATAAAAAAGTCACATTCGTTTTAAATCCTGAATTATTCGACCTGCAGCTCAATTTACTCATTAATCAACTCGTATCTGAAACACAAGCTTTAAATCCAAAGTCTCCTTTTAATCCGATGCTTTTATTTCGATAAAATCCACACCAAGATCACAGCCACGTTCAGGAACGAGACACGAGTCGTAGCAAAAAAGCACAAAAGGGGTTTAGAATGATGAGGGTTTATTTGTGAACCAGAACATTGTGCACACGTGGAGTAACAATAACTTTATACACATCATCTGATTCGTTACAATATAACAAAGAAATTAATATAAATATAATCAGAATAAAAATAATGTGTGGATTGTTTCGACGACTGTTTTCTCAAAGCTGAATGTTGTTCCATGATACAGAACAGAAGTGTGTGATCTGAAAGATCTTCAGTAATAAACAGAACAGGATTTGAAATTGTTTTTATGTATAAATAAATAAATGACTGAATAAACACATGCTGGAGTTTGAGAATGTCATTGTTTAAATTAGCTGTTGCATTGTTCAATTTCATTTGCAAATCAGATCAGATCAGATCAGACCAAATCAAACCTGAACAGGAAAGAAAACATTTATCTCCAGAACAATCCCACTTTAGAGTTTGGAGGTTGAGACTTGGATTTGGGATGGTAGCTGGTATTTAGAGACGCTGTGGTGAAAATCTCTTCATACAAGAAAATTTACCTCAGAAAAGGAGTCTGGTGGAAAAAAGACACCTGATGTTCCATCTTTTTAATAGATTTATGTATGTTTTAAGATCATGAAGTCCTCAAGGACCCAAAACCACAAGCTTAAGATCAGGTTCCAGGTAGGACCATGTATGATGTTGATTGTGTACAGATTATTTAACTACATGTTTAAAGTGTCTACAAATCTACAGCATTTATCTTAAAGATAAAGAAAATTCAAAGTACATCTGACAGGAAAGCGATTTGATATGTTTCCAAATCGGATCAGATTTGGAGCACGGGTTGGACTTGATAATCTACAAATGATTGGCCTTTGGAACGTTCTTGCTCTCTCTCCACGCCATTCCTCCAGGAGAGATCATGCTGCTCTCAGGATTAAAGCAAGAACACCAACATGAAGCTTTTTCTTCAGCAGGATACACAAGGCTGATCTTCTTACAGAGGAATCAGAAGATCAGCGATTGCTCAGATTCCAAACCCTGCAGATGGGCAAATCATATCTGTGTGTAATCTAAAGCCTCAGAGATGGCTGAGACAGGTTTGAAACATGACAGGTTTGAAAAAAAAAAAGCGGTGAATAAAATGAAACCAGATTTTTCACAAGATAAATGAGAATCTGCATCTGATGAAGACAAAATAATTTTTTTAAATCAGATTATTTGACAGAACCACTCAAACCAAAATCTGCACATCTCCAAATATTTGGGATTATAAGTGATTTAATACTGCAGATGAGGTATAATAAGTAAGTGATGATCCACGATGTGGAGGTGAAGAAGGTCCGAAGGTGAGGTGGAGAGCATTATAATGGTGTATGGTCTCACACCAAGCTGTGGATCACCTGATATCATGGTCACTTCCAGCATTGAGAAGTTCAAGCTGTTATTGATGTTTGCAGAGTGAAACTGACTGAATGGATCAAAATAACACTTTTATTACAGATTTTATATACGACTCGTTCATCTACAGTTCTGCTGCTCTGAATCACACACACAGATAAAGTAGTGCCAGAAGATTACATAAGAGAGAGGGTGTCTGTGCTGCATCTTTACTAATAATGAAGCTGATGGAGATACCTCCTGCTGCTGTTTTTCACTCCTGTTTATTTAAACACTTGAACCTCCAGTTAGAAGTCAAATATCTGATCATCAAAACTATCTGACATGCTTCCCCTCCATTAATAATCTATAAAAAAAAGTTGGAAATCTCACCTAAAAGGCTTTTTGCTTTAGATTACAATTTTTAAAAAAGAAAAATTGCTTGTCATTATTCCTTCACCTTGTAAATCCTTTGTCACCTCTAATCTGCAGTTGTGTTTAACTGAATGTGTTCAACAACAGCCTTTTAACACGTCTAAAGAGAATCTAGCAGTTCTGTTGCTCCAGCAGCTCAACAAGCCCAAATAAATCTCCACTTAAGTCACCCGACATCCTGAGTTCACAGCAGGGGAACAAATAATTGCCTATTGGTTTCCAGTGTTGGATTTCATGTCACAAGATTAATTCAGTAGCGAGTTAAAAGCCCTTTGGAGGTAGAAGGATTAATTCAGCACTCCTGAAGCAGGACAGCAGTTTGGTTCAGTGCTGTGAGAGTGCAGGAGAACTTCAGGAACCTAAATAAGTGAAGATGGAGGGAATATTTTAAGCAGCTGATAATTGAGGAAAATGAGAGAGAAGGTTGGATGGTGTGGAGATGTGAAGCAGGAAGTGGATATTATTAGTAAGGAGGAAGTGAGAGCAGCGATTAAGAGGATGAAGAGTGGAAAGTCGGTTGGACCAGATGACATACTGGTAGAAGCGTGGAGATGTTTAGTTGAGATGCAGGGGAGTTTTTAACCAGATTGTTCAACAGGATTTTGGAAGGTGAGAAGATGCCTGAGGAATGGAGAAGGAGTGTGCTGGTACTGATCTTTAAGAATAAGGGAGATGTGCAGACCTGCAGTAACTACAGGGGAATTAAGTTGATCAGTCACACCATGAAGTTATGGGAAAGAGTAGTGGAAGCCAGGCTGAGAGAAGAGGTGACCATCTGTGAGCAGCAGTATGGTTTCATGCTGAGGAAGAGCACCACAAATGCATTATTTGCTTTGAGAATGTTGATGGAGAAGTATAGAGAAGGTCAGAAGGAGTTGCATTGTGTGTTTGTGGATTTAGAGAAAGTCTCCTTTACTGCACTGCGCGGCTCTTCTGAGGGTCTACAGCCTTGAACATTTTTAATGTTATGAGTTTCATGTAACATTATTCAGAGGGAATCTCATGGTGCACTGAAAACAAGACAAATTATCTGAAAACCAGATGATGGAAATGGAGAATTGGATGGAATTTATTCTGCTTGCCTTATGAAATCCTTAAACATTAATCTGGCTGGTTCATATATTAGGGATGTGCATCTCCATAGCTGAAGCTGTTGCGACCGGTTAAATGTCAGACAATATTTTCACGGACAGGCGTTTAAGGTGTGGCGGATAAATACAACAACAACAAAAAAATGATAAGAACATAAAAACTGATATTTTCTAAATATAATAATAAATGTGAATCACTGTGTTGTTGTTTGTTTATTTTGCTCTCTTGGGGTTAAAATTTAGCAGTAATGTATTATGTGTTAGCGGCCGGAGCTCCTTTAAGAAGGTAGTGGATGGAGGTAAGTCATGTGAGCGGAGCTCCTTTAAGAAGGTAGTGGATGGAGGTAAGACATGTGACTGGAGCTCCTTTAAGAAGGTAGTGGATGGAGGTAAGTCGTGTGACCGGAGCTCCTTTAAGAAGGCAGTGGATGGAGGTAAGTCGTGTGACCGGAGCTCCTTTAAGAAGGTAGTGGATGGAGGTAAGACGTGTGACCGGAGCTCCTTTAAGAAGGTAGTGGATGGAGGTAAGTCGTGTGACCGGAGCTCCTTTAAGAAGGTAGTGGATAGAGGTAAGTCATGTGAGTGGAGCTCCTTTAAGAAGGTAGTGGATGGAGGTAAGACATGTGACTGAGGCATCATGACATACATCAAGAGTGAGTCATAGACACATGTGAAGGAGAAAAGCCGGTCATTTTCCAAAATTAAACATCGTTCAGAATCAGATCATAAATAAAACTGAAATAATGTAAGTTACGTATTCTTTGTGTGGCCCGGTACCAAATGATTCACGGACCGGTGCCGGTCCACGACCCGGGGGTTGGGGACCACTGCTTCAAAAGATACATTTGAAGCAGCTACAGATACGTTAAAATTCACCGCTATTTCGATACAGTGCGATCTAATTTCCATTGCTTTAACGGAAAAATATGAAGCTCTGCAATTCAACATGGTACAGATACAGTAGTTTTCTTTATTTGAAAAATTTCTTTGGTTCAGACAGACAGCAAAAAAGATACATTTTTAATTTCAATGCATTCTGACTTTTTGCCCTTTCACAAGCACGCCTTTGTAGTGCAAAAATAAATAAATAAAAAAAAAGACGTTTTGTTTCTTTTGCTGTCTGCAGGAAGATGCAGCTCTACCTCTGCCATGTTAATCTGTGTTCCATGTGACTCTCAGGACACGCCTCGGTCTCTATGTGTTAGTACATCGTATTCACGTAGCAGCAGCGGTGCTGAGAATCTACATATCCAATATTGGTCAGAAATTATTGGTCACGTTCTAAATCATTAAAATGTTACACATATACTAATCATTTTATATAAATTTATATAACTGACACAAAGATGTTAAAAATGATGCATCGTGATACAAATGCCAACTTTATCCACTGCACACTTTTTAAAATCTTCAGTAGTTAGAACTCGACACAATGTAAAAAAAACTATGAATAATTTCACAGATGTTTCCCCTGATGTTTTGTATACAACAAAAATACTGACAGATACTCCAGTAAATACAGCAGCTGCTCCGTCCACGTTCTCACAACCCAAACCAACTTTTGATCTCACCATGTCTTCATTTTCAAACTTAAGTGATGAATGATGTCATTCTTTTTTTCACTCTCAAATAAATGATGTAACCATGTGTTGATCCTCTTCATGCTGTAATGAAGCATAAAAAAAACATTTCTGCTGTTTGTTGACTCGCCTGGATATCAATATATAGGATCTCAGATATAAACACAAACATGTCAACAAGCTAAACAAGTTCCAGTTACTTTCCTCTTTCCATCCTGTGAGACCATGCAGGTCTGTTTCTGCAGCACATGAGCTGGAGAGGTGTGCGTGTGTGTGTGTGTGTGTGTGTGTGTGTGTGTGTGTGTGTGTGTGTGTGTGTGTTACAGGGATGTGGAGATAAAAACCCTGATCTGTTGAAGCTGATCTTGAAGAGCTCTAAAAAGAGATGCTGTTTTTCCCTGCAGGCTGAATGGTCTGGAGTCCTGTGGAGCCACGAGCAAATCTCAAACACTCTCCTCTCACCTGCTCAGAATATAGAAATAGAAAATATGACAATATGAGCTCAGGGACTGCTGGTGGTGTGTGTGTGTGTGTGTGAGAGAGAAAGAGAGAAGAGGGGGGGTGGTTGGGGGTTCTGACCAGGCGATGGCTTATCGAATTTGGGTGATGGAGATGAAACCAGGCTCAAGGATGCATCGTTGCAAAATGTGAAACACAGAAGCAATAACGCAGCCCATGGCAGCTGTGGATTACTCACACACACACACACACACACACACACACACACACACACTGACGGTTTCTATGGCAATTTTATATCATGTACATAATTATTACATAACAGCTCCACTGGAAATCATCACGTGTGAACTCGAACAAGGAATCGAGCTTAAAGAACTCCTCCAAGAACCTGCTGATGATCCAGTACTTAGGAGATTTTAATGCTGTGCATAAGCGAATAATCTACACTACATAACCTCCACATCTACACACACTCCTATGATGCGTTCTCTTCTTTATACTGAGATGCTTTTCTGCTCAGCGTGGTTGTAAAGAGTGCTCATTTCATTGAGTCTGGTGATTCTCCACTGAGCTCTCAAATAAACAAGATGCTACTGTGTGTGTGTGTGTGTTAACTCTAGAGACTGCTGTGTGTGAAAATCCCAGGAGAAATCCTCTAGTAGCAACAGTCACGCCAGGGTTAGAAGGTACACAGATCACACACACTGATGTAAAGATGAACTGAAAGTTTTGACCTGCAGCTGCTTGATTTTATGAACTTGTGCTGGTGTTTGCTTTTGCTTTTAATATTTATAATTACACTCTTGATATCGTTTAAATGAGGATGAGGTTCCCCTTTGAGTCTGGTTCCTCTCACGGTTTCTTCCTCATTCATCTAAGGAAGTTTTTCCTTCACCATAGTCGCCCCAGTCTTCATCATCAGGGATAAACACACATCATTCACCTTCATTCTAAAATTCTGTAAAGCTGCTTTGAGACAATGTCCATTGTGAAAAGTCCAATAGAAAAAAACTTGAACTTAAACTTTCCACTGAGCAGCTGAGGGGGTTAAGGGCATTGCTCAGGAGCTCAGGAGTGGCATCTCGGTGTGGCTGGGATTTGAACTGATGGAGGTAAGACATGTGACCGGAGCTCCTTTAAGAAGGTAGTGGATGGGGGTAAGTCATGTGACCTAAGCAGCATGACCTGCATCAAGAGTGAGTAATGAACTTCACGTGTATGTGTGTATGTGTGTATGTGTGTGTGTGTGTGTGTGTGTGTGTGTGGGACTCCTGAGTGTTCTGCTCTGTATGGTGTAGCTTGTTTCTCTCTCTGGAGGCTACAGACTGAGAACCAGTCAAAACTCCGGGGGGTTATACATCAGACCCTGAAGGTTTCATTGTCTGCCGAGATCCTAATCCTCCAAGATCTAAGTGAAGGTAAGTAAGTGTAGAGCAGGGTGTGTGACCTCACAGTGTGTAACTGTCTGCTTGTGTACCTGTGCCAAACCATTCATGCATAAATCTAACTGAAGTCTAGTCTCTGCCAGGAGCAACAATCGTTTTCATTTCTTTCATCGGCGAAATATTTTACTCTGTGCATTAGAGAATGTAGAAAATCCTTTCATTTTACACCGATGGTCCTGATGATACTGCACTGTTAGCCAGCTGGTCTACTCAGAGTCACGGGGCACAGGAGGCACTTATCTTTAACACACATCAGGAAGCTCGAGATGGAGGAAATGGCAATTAACAGACCACTGGGCCGAAATCCAATTCATACCAGTGAGCCAGGATCGTTTAGAGAGAGAGAGAGAGAGAGAGAGAGAGAGAGAGAGAGAGAGAGAGAGAGAGAGAGAGAGAAAGAAAGAAAGAAAGAAAGAAAGACCACAGTGGCTTTTGATTACTGTAGAGAGAGAAACCGATTAAAAATAAAGGGAAGCTTTTCACTGGAGGTTGAGCATTAATTTGTCTGCTTGTGTTGCCTCGGTGACTGAGAAACAAGGAAATAATTTGGCACAAAATAGTTGGAGGAGAAAAAGTCTGTCCTCGGATGAATTAGTGCAAATTGGTGCACTCCAACCAGAACACAGACACAAACATTTAAATCCAGCATTAATGATTTACCGCTTAGTTAGGAGAATGGTATTGAATGTGCACTATACTGACACCTAGTGTCCGAGCAAAGAAATGCGTTTACGATCGCTGCCGTTATTTATCTCCGTGTTGTGTCGTCACGGCTCGAGCTGCCAAATAACAGATTTTGTGATACAATTTATGCACATGGTGCCTGTATATGTATAATAAAATCTATAACACACAACAGGGTGTGCTGAAAATAGAAAAACAACCAGCGTAACACTGGATAGCGTCATGCTATATAACACGAAGCTGATTATATAACACTAATTCTCGTGTTTTATTCCTGTTATTCCACAGCAATTCACCAATAATTACAATGTTTTATTTATCAAACAACAACATGTATTACTTTTTATCCATTTAAAGCTACGACGTTCCCGAAGACATGTTAGTTCCCATTCACGCTTACATTATAGCAGCTAAAAACAGCCGGATCTGTCACCAGCTTTTCTTTATTCGCTCTTAGAAAACAAAAACAAAAACGCAGCTGGACATCTTACTGAGGAAACGGCAGAATTATTTTCACATAAAAATTAAATAATAATCTTCTGGGAACAAAATAATTACCCACCAATTTATCCCCAAAAGAGACTTCTACAGTAAACGTCACATTCCGACGGTAAAAAAAATAAAAAATTTAATAAATCACCTAAAAATCAGGAAGGAGAAAGTGATCAGTGCTCTCAGAGGTAAAAATGTAAAAATCATGACATTGGGGTCAGAAAGAAAGAACACGCTGAACAAGTGCAGATAATCAGTCCAATTTAACTCCATTCCAACTTCTCTTCACTGGAATCACTGACAATCCGTCTGATTTATTCTCTACTTTGTGCCTCCATCAAGACCTTTTAACAAAAACTCAACTTTCCAGCTGCTCAATTCTTTATACAAAATAAATAAAAAGATTGCATAAGATGAGGGAAGAGAATCTGATTGTGGTCTTGGAGAATAAATGTAAAAAAATCTGTGACATTGGGGTCATGAAGGAAGAACATGCTGAACATTTATATTTTAATTTGAGAATTAATATATAAAAACAGCATTCATCGTGTCGGCTAGAAGGAAATTACAGCTGCTTATTAATCTGCTCATCTATAGAAAAGAAATGAAGGAACTGTGCAGATGTTTGTATTCTCAGACACCAGAATCACACCAGCGCTCATTATTCTGCTCCAGCCAGTGAGGGTCATTACAGCTCAGTACAGGTCTGTACGCATTTTATTCATTATATAATTAATCCAAATCGAGTCAGGATGATAAATGTAGCAGGAATATCAGTGAACGCTTCTCATAAAGTCAGTGGCGTCAGCAGATAGCAGGTGTGGAGGTCTTCAAACATGAAAACTAATGAATTGCCCTGAAGCAGAGATACGGTTCCTCTGGAACACCTAATAATGCACTTCATTTCAGCCGAAGCGTCTTCTCATCTACACATAGAAACATTCACCAGAGCAATTTTCCTCGCTATTAAGAGTCGCCGATTCTCCTAAGAGGTAATTAATCTTTTGTGGAGTCGTGAGCTGATATGATGAATTCTGGCCACCTGGGGTTGTGATGTTACTCACACACTCCTGCATGTGTTTACATTAAGGTTATGGTGTGCGTTAGATCTCACATTTCTATTATTTTGCAGTTTAATAACCTCTGATTAGACTTTATACAGATACAAACAAGGCGCACTATTAGTTTTATTCTGAGAAGTTTGAGACAGGATCAATCTTCACCCCGGAAATAAAACAAACAAAAAAATACAGCATCTGATCTTCATCTCCATCTCTTTTTTCAATCAAATAGCTCTGCACATTCATGTTTAAAACAAGTAACTGGTAAATAACTACAAGGTCTTGAACCCAATATTGCAAATTTGAGCATATGGTAATCACGGACAATGTTCCCTGCCACCCTCTACGCTCACTGGCGCCCCCAGCTGGCCGAACCGAAGATGACTGCCTAGTTTGCCTATGGTTAGAAAAGATGCTGCTTTAAGCTACTTAAAATAAACTAGTGTTGTTTTTTTCCCTCTCGAAAAATTGTTCAGTTTAAAAAGCGAACAAAGCGTGCAAATCAACTATCAAAGTGTAAATAAAAAACTTTTATCTGATTCCCCCCAGAGTTTGTTTTCTTTTTGCGCAACTTAGAGGTTTTTCATTGCCAAGGTTTCACACACACACACAAGAAGGGTGTCTTGAGAAAAGACACACCTACACACACACCTACACACAAATAAGGGCAAAAAGACACACATACCTACACACACACAAAAAGAAGCAAAAAAACAGACACCTACCTACACACACACACACACACACACACACACACACACACACACACAGACTCATGTAGAGACACATCTTGAATTCCAGATCAGCATGCAAGCAGTGCAGCAATCAGCAAAAAAAACTAAAGAACAGAACAGACACCTGCAGAAATCCAGCAGAAGCAACATTTCTCTCTGTTTCAGCTCTGACACACTTTTCCCTGTGAGGCATTTTTATCTTTCACTTCACTTTGAAAAGGTGCAGATGGACATCGAGTGTGTTTGTGCAGGATGTTATGTACAGTAAGGATGAAATGTGTTCTGCAGGGGATTTCTAAACCTTATATTCAGAGTGAGAGAAAAGAGAATCTGTATAAAAATGTGCTATTTGAAAAAACACAGATATCACCAGAGACATTGATTCATTAATTGATTAACTGATTGCAAATCAATAAAATACTGTCATACACTTAGTGTGGTTTATGATCTTATATTTAAAATTAGGTTGTCAGTAGGTGTGTGTGTGTGTGTGTGTGTGTGTGTGTGTGTGTGTGTACCCAGACTGTCATTGGGTAATTGATAATTGCTCTTGAGATTTTTCGATCTTGAACATTTTCTCTGCTACACCACTGAGAAGAATCTCATTATCTCATGCTGTTAGACACCGAATGCTCTACAGAGACGCCTCCTAAATGCCACGTTACATGCAGCATCTCCATGTTCATCTACACGGAATGATTGATAACAAAGACATTAAGTACTTTGCTGATTACAAGGATTAAAGTAATTGATTGTAATTAATCCAGACAACGATAAATAAACGCTGATGAAACTGAAGCGACATTCACATGGATCATCTTCTGGAATGAGAAATTAATAAATATTCCTCTGATCATAATACAAATGATTATAAATTATATAAAATATATTATAAAATATATAAATGACAAATGGTTCTAATGAAGATGAACCAGCCTAGAGATATAAAAGGGGCGGAGCCTATTTATTATTTATATTATATTGTTTTATAGATATTTTCTCTCTTATAATGTTACTGAAAGGAGGAACTGTGACCAACCCTGAGCAAACCAACATGTATTCAGAAAATAATCACTGAATGCAGATCAGAAAGACAAATTCCAAACCAAGCAGCTTCAAAAACTTCATTTCCACCAGATTTCCACATTTCATTCTGCTCACATCAACAACAAAATGAAAATTAATTTCTCACCAAATTTGAAGGTCATCTGGATCTTCTCTTTCAGCTTCTGTAGATTCCAAGATGATCCACAGCTTTCCTGCTATTTTAAAACTTTCTTTCGTTGAATTTAGCAGGTGTTGCTTTTTCTGTCTAAAAAAATGACCCCGCCCAAGCCACGCCTCTAATACAGATCAGCCAATAAAATAGACCCATGACCTTCCCAAAAAATTTATGTTAATAATATTTATGCAAATCTGTTTTATTTTCTTATTAAGAGGTTCAACAAAATATTTATAACTAAAAATATTATTTAAAAAAGATTTGAAAAAAATTATTTATTGATTATTTCTAATAGAAATAAATAAAGTTTATAAATAATGATAAAATATAAAAATAAAAATTTATATAGAATTGTAAAAATAATAAGTATTTAATATCAAATATTATAAATATATAAATAATATTTTAAAAATAAAACACTTCTTAGTTATGCAGGATGTTTAGGATGTTGGCTGGACGACTGATGCTCCAGATCTTCCACCAGAATAAAGGTAAATACTATATATATATATAATATAAACTAGATAGAATAACCTTAAACTTTTTGCAAAATTAATATAATGAAAAGAAATGGGATTAAATTAAATCCACAGATGTGAATAAACACGAATAAACACTCTGAGATCTCAGAATAAAACTCTCTCTTGGGGTAAATTTTTTAAATTTATTTAATTCACAAAATTTCGATGGTCATAAAAAAACTAATGTAGATATAATAAAAGTTTGTGTTTTATTTATTAGTCGGAAATATGTGATTGTGTTTATATCTCATAAGGAAAACATCAATTTAAAAAAAATTATTAATCTGTTTTATAATTAGTTCTAATAATAAATAAAAGGATGCGCTCCTGGGACAGAAGAGACATGAATAGATTAAAAACTAATAGAATTGAATAAAATAAAATGAGAAAAATGTGGAATGTTTGAATTAAAAGCTATTTGAAAGTGAATATCAGCTTGATGGTACATTAATATCTCAATGTTTATAGATTTTTATTACACACATACTTAACATTCTTATAAACTTCTAGTCAGAACTTCACAGACAGGATAGATAATGTAACCCTTTATAGTGTGTATAGTCACAGTCCAGGAGGTTTGTTGGTACCTATAAAGGAGGTAGAAGTCTATGGGACGCAGGAGTGACATGGCTGTAAGCCATGAGGATCGCAGGCGGGGCAGCGTAACTCTCGGATAGACTCGTTGAAGCGGTTGGCCAACATGGATAGTTTACTACCATGGCACAGGGAACACGGGGCGGCACCCAAACCTCCACACTGCTCACAGCCGCCCGTCTCCTGCAGAGGGAAGATTTATCAGTAAATTAACAGAAATCAAACACAATTAGAGTCACAGTTACACAATGGAAAAGCTGTGTCTACTGCATAAAGTCTGTGTCTACTGCATAAAGGCTCTGTCTACTGCATAAAGTCTGAGTCTACTTCATAAAGTCTGAGTCTACTTCATAAAGTCTGTGTCTACTGCATAAAGTCTGTGTCTACTGCATAAAGGCTCTGTCTACTGCATAAAGTCTGAGTCTTCTAAAGTCTGAGTCTACTGCATGAAGTCTGAGTCTACTGCATATAGTCTGAGTCTACTTCATAAAGTCTGTGTCTACTGCATAAAGTCTGTGTCTACTGCATAAAGTCTGTGTCTACTGCATAAAGTCTGAGTCTTCTAAAGTCTGAGTTTACTGCATAAAGTCTGAGTCTACTGCATAAAGTCTGAGTCTACTTCATAAAGTCTGTGTCTACTGCATAAAAGGCTCTGTCTACTGCATAAAGTCTGAGTCTTCTAAAGTCTGAGTCTACTGCATGAAGTCTGAGTCTACTGCATAAAGTCTGAGTCTACTGCATAAAGTCTGTGTCTACTGCATAAAGTCTGAGTCTACTGCATAAAGTTTGTGTTTACTGCATAAAGTCTGAGCCTACTGCATAAAGTCTGAGTCTACTGCATAAAGTCTGAGTCTACTGCATAAAGTCTGTGTCTACTGCATAAAGTCTGAGTCTACGGCATAAAGTCTCTGTCTACTGCATAAAGGCTCTGTCTACTGCATAAAGTCTGAGTCTTCTAAAGTCTGAGTCTACTGCATGAAGTCTGAGTCTACTGCATAAAGTCTGAGTCTACTGCATAAAGTCTGTGTCTACTGCATAAAGTCTGAGTCTACTGCATAAAGTTTGTGTTTACCGCATAAAGTCTGAGCCTACTGCATAAAGTCTGTGTCTACTGCATAAAGTCTGAGTTTACTGCATAAAGTCTGAGTCTACTGCATAAAGTCTGAGTCTACTGCATAAAGTCTGAGTCTACTGCATAAAGTTTGAGTCTACTGCATAAAGTCTAAATCTACTGCATAAAGTCTGAGTCTTCTACATAAAGTCTAAATCTACTGCATAAAGTCTGAGTCTACTGCATAAAGTCTGTGTCTACTGCATAAAGTCTGAGTCTACTGCATAAAGTCTGAGTCTACTGCATAAAGTCTGTGTCTACTGCATAAAGTCTGAGTCTACTGCATAAAGTTTGAGTCTACTGCATAAAGTCTAAATCTACTGCATAAAGTCTGAGTCTTCTACATAAAGTCTAAATCTACTGCATAAAGTCTGAGTCTACTGCATAAAGTCTGTGTCTACTGCATAAAGTCTGAGTCTACTGCATAAAGTTTGA
>NC_060898.1:23788415-23868415 GCF_014805685.1 Silurus meridionalis | reverse complement strand
AGGTGTGAATAGTGGATTGTGATTGGCTGGAAGTTCAGGTGTGAATAGTGGATTGTGATTGGCTGGAGGTTCAGGTGTGATTAGTGCATTGTGATTGGCTGGAGGTTCAGGTGTGAATAGTGGATTGTGATTGGCTGGAAGTTCAGGTGTGAATAGTGGATTGTGATTGGCTGGAAGTTCAGGTGTGTATAGTGGATTGTGATTGGCTGGAGGTTCAGGTGTGAATTGTGGATTGTGATTGGCTGGAAGTTCAGGTGTGTATAGTGGATTGTAATTGGCTGGAGGTTCAGGTGTGAATAGTGGATTGTGATTGGCTGGAAGTTCAGGTGTGAATTGTGGATTGTGATTGGCTGGAAGTTCAGGTGTGTATAGTGGATTGTAATTGGCTGGAGGTTCAGGTGTGTATAGTGGATTGTGATTGGCTGGAGGTTCAGGTGTGAATTGTGGATTGTAATTGGCTGGAGGTTCAGGTGTGTATAGTGGATTGTGATTGGCTGGAGGTTCAGGTGTGAATTGTGGATTGTGATTGGCTGGAAGTTCAGGTGTGTATAGTGGATTGTGATTGGCTGGAGGTTCAGATGTGTATAGTGGATTGTGATTGGCTGGAGGTTCAGATGTGAATAGTGGATTGTGATTGGCTGGAGGTTCAGGTGTGAGTTCAGATTGTTGAACACCGCAGGTAGTTTGTGTTTTTCAGGTGAATCTAAATGAATGTTCTGCTTATAAACACGTGTAACCATAGTAACATCCAGTTCCAGTTCCATCCAGAGTGAGACGGTGATCGTACACGTTTCCTAATGACCTCACTGATCTCCATGGAGGAGTTTTGTGTGTGGTGGAACTTCTATGATGAATACAGGGATTTTCAGAAACGACTCGAGGCAGAAGATGAATTTGAAGAACTGAAGAAAATGTAAAAATAAAAAACAGCAGCAGGAGTTCAGTCCAGCAGCTTCATAATCAGTAGAGGTTTGACACAAATGCATGAGATAAATATAATCTTCTTGCACTACTTTATCTGTGTGTGTGATTCGGAGCAGCAGAACTGTAGATGAACGAGTCGTATATAAAATGTGTAATAAAATGAAGTGTTATTTTGATCCATTCAGTCAGTTTCACTTTGAACTCCTCAATGCTGGAAGTGACCATGATATCAGATGACTTTAATGCTCTTTAACCCCCACATCGTGCACTAACATCCTGTAACACCTCACACCTACACTTGGATCATCACTGACCTATCAGATTGGTCACACTGGAATAAAAACATGAGAAGGTCTCAGTTAAACAGAACCGATCGGCCGAATGCAGCACAAAAATTCCAAACACAGTCATGAAATCCAGGTCTTCCAGAGTTCACTTGAGAGCAGTGGAACTCTGTAGACTTGAATGAACATTGAGGAATGTAATCCTGACACTTTCTGAATCTACTCTGGCAGATCCTCTGACAGCTCAATGATTAGTTGTCATTTCTGACACTAACAGAACACTAACGTATCTGAGATGTGTGACCTGGTGTTAACACACACCACACACACCACACACACACACACACACACACACACACACACACACACACACACACACACACACACACACACCACACACACCACAGCATAGCTCAGCTCACAGTGTGGCACTAGGATCCTGTTTACTTTCGTCTTTTCCTACATTCTTCACATGATGCAGCCACCTGACGTTTCCCTCTTGATGGCTAAGTTGGAGGCGTCGTTATTGAAAAACTAAAGAGAAGCAGCCTGCTGGTGTTCCACCACTGCAGATCTATGAGATAACTGTAATTCAGTATGAAAAAATGCATCAGCCAAATACTGTACATGGTGATTCTCCATAACTACAGCATTTAGATACAGGAATGGATCAGTGACAAGGACAGAAAATCAGATCACAAATCTTGGCTTGCTTTTGTTTTTTTGAGCTCCTACATCTGGACTGGTGTTGGAGAAACATCTCGTCTTCATCTGTAATTACAACAACACAATAAATATCAGGTTCTAGAGAACGAGAGAATAATTTCTTAGCATTTATAGAACATTTCAGGTTCTTTACAGACACATGTCTAAGAGATTCCATCACATGATAAAGTCATGATCAACTTCCAAACTGAAAAGTTAAAAATGATTCGTACTGAACCGTTTCGGTTTGCTGCACACGTGTACTGAATGCAATCCTTGTTTTATGTGCCGAACAGTTGCAATTTTCCCTCAGGAAGGTATTAAGTGGCTGACTGCAAGTTTGTTTAGTCTCCACCTCGCACTTTGAGTGTAGTTTCACTGTTTTATTTAATTATTATTAATATTATTATTATTATTATTATTATTATTATTATAGAAAACATACACAACATTGCCAGTGGTATAAAACAGAAACGAGAGTTAGCGCAGTGTCACTGTGGATACTCACTCCGTACTGTAAATACGATTTGAAGTGCGTTACTTTACACGTGTGAAATCACGGCCACTTTTCTTACGAAGGAGAAAATCCTAAAAACTCTGCATTTCGAGGGAGTGAACGAATGAAGGATGGAAGGAATGAAGACATTGTTAAAATATGCTGAAATAAGTAGAACAGTTAAGTAGATCATCTTTTCAGAAAATGTCAAATTAAATGTAAAACACACACACACACACACACACACACACACACACACTTACACACTTATATACACATATGTATTACCCAAATGGGGACTAACAAATGACTAATTACTTTTTTCTATTTATTTAATTTAATTTAATACAATTAATTTATTCCAATTTAATCAATTACTCAATTTAATCAATATAATAAAAAAGTGTATTGCATTAATTAGATGTATTCTATATTATTTCTAAATATTTAATCATTTATAATATATTATCAAATATAATGTATATATTATTTAACTAAGCAGGTGTTTTATTTAAAATTTTTAATGATGTTAAAAAAATAAAATAAATGAATAAATAAATAAATAAATAAATAAATAATAAACTGCATTAATAAAAAAATGACAAGTAATTTTATGTTTTGCATTTTTTCCCCCATAACCGTGACTTAAAAACGAGGTACATACGGAACAGTGAATTTTGGGCACCGTTACATCAATAGTTAATTATTTTCTATCACTTACAGGAGATCAGACAGGAATCAGTATCTGATCTTTAATATACAGTGCTGGATTGAAGACTGTAATTCCTGTCCTTCTGATTAATTTCAGTCTGCTAAGTTCTATAACATGTCATTAGTCAGAATCAGCACTCGCTTCACTCCTCCGTCTAGACGTTTACTTACCAGAAATGGCAGGACCTTCAGGGGTTAATGCAGCTGAGTCAAATCTCTCGGAGTCATTAATTATGAGTGTGTGTGTGTGTGTGTGTGTCAGTGCTGCTCAGGAGGAAACTGAAATAGCAGCAATCTGCATGGATACAACAACGATAACATCAAAAGAATCCACAAAGACATGCCAATGAAAGTGAAAAGAAAAGTCCAGCGTCTGTATTTGATCAGATTCTCACCTGATTATAATGGAAGATGTTTAATAAGATACTGGAAGCTTTAAAACCTCCACCGTTATCTCCTCCTTCCAGACTTCAGGATGAATGCTAGAATGTTCTAATGCATTTTTTTGTATCTAAAAGGATTGAATCCCAGCTGACCCAGAGTTCACTTTCTGCTCCTGATGATAACATGGTGGTATGTGAAAGGATTTGAATAATATGAATGGCTTTTTTTAATATTACGCTTCGCACGGTGAGCCGTGTTGGGATTAATCAGTGTTGCTGAGAGCTCCAGCAGAGTCAGGGCTCAGAGGGACTGAAGAGATGAACAGAGAAGAAACGGCTGGTTTTTACACATCGTGCTCTGAATTATTCAGAGCTCCTTGTTAACGGGGTGTAAGCGCGGGTTGAGAGTGTCTTCTGGTCTTCTAAACTGCAACACTTTCCTCAACTCTTCTGGTTTACTGCAGCACGCACGTGAGAAGGTTTCACACGACAGAAACATACAGTATATTGATGTTTTAGAGCAGATCCACTCCTGGACTTCTGGATCTGTAATTAAATAACCTCAAACATCAGCTCACAGTGCAGTGGGTTTTAGGAAGATTTGATCATTTTTGTGCTTCTTTTAATTTATTTATTTTTATTATTTTAATTAAATTTATTGCAGATAAAACGTTTAATTAAACCCCTAACTGTAACTCATACCCCTTACTGTACCTGTAACTGTACCTGTAACTCATACCCCTTACTGTACCTGTAACTGTACCTGTCACTGTACCTGTAACTGTACCTGTAACTCATACCCCTTACTGTACCTGTAACTGTACCTGTAACTCATACCCCTTACTGTACCTGTAACTGTACCTGTAACTCATACCCCTTACTGTACCTGTAACTGTACCTGTCACTGTACCTGTAACTGTACCTGTAACTCATACCCCTTACTGTACCTGTAACTGTACCTGTAACTATACACCTTACTGTACCTGTAACTGTACCTGTAACTCATACCCCTTACTGTACCTGTAACTGTACCTGTAACTGTACCTGTAACTCATACCCTCTTACTGTACCTGTAACTGTACCTGTAACTCATACCCCTTACTCCACCTGTAACTGTACCTGTAACTGTACCTGTAACTCATACCCCTTACTCTACCTGTAACTGTACCTGTAACCATACCCCTTACTCTACCTGTCACTGTACCTGTAACCCATACCCCTTACTCTACCTGTAACTGTACCTGTAACCATACCCCTTACTCTACCTGTAACTATACTCATACTCTTCCTGTACCTGTAACTGTAACAGTACCCTAACTGTACCTATAACTGTACGTGTAACAATACCCTTACTGTATCTGTAACTATACTCATACTCTACCTGTACCTGTACCTTTAACTATACCCTTACAGTACCTGTAACTGAACCGGTAACCATACTCTTACTGTATCTGTAACCATTACCTTAACATACCTGTTACTGTAACTGTAACCATACCCTTACTGTACCTGTAACTATACTCATACCCTACCTGTAATTGTACCTGTAGCCATACCCTTAAGTGTAAATATACCTGTAACTGTAATACCTTTATCCAGAGTGACTTACAGCTGAGCAGTTTACAGTCAGGGGCCTCGCTCAAGGGCCCAGCAGTGGTTAATTCCGATTCAAGGTGCAATGCCTTAACCACTGAGCTATGACCTATAACACAACTGCAAATATAACAGTGACATTAAATCTGTAACAGTAATCAAAATCATTCCAGTTACAGCCTGAATGATTGACATTTACAAAATGCAGCACATTTTAAATAAAATCTATTTAAAATAATTAAAAAAAAGTTAATAATTTACATTAAAATTGTTATCTGAGCCTGAGGAATAATGCCATGGATGTGGTACAGTTTCAGTGTGTGTGTGTGTGTGTGTGTGTGTGTGTGTGTGTGTGTGTGTGTGTGTGTGTGTTTCTTCCAGAGTTGCGGTTTGGTGCTGAATCTATTCATTCATAACCTGAAATATAAATAGAAGTTTAGATGTAAGAAGTTATGCAACACGTTCTCATGTCACGCTGAGGGAGAAGCAACATTCCTCTTCCTCCGTTTTACTAAAACAGCAGCCATGAAGACTCTCCACAGCATTTCTTTATCCTGATTACATTCTTCATAACCTTCATCCTTCTCGCTTTCACACACACACAAATCTGTACAATTTCACATTAGAGACTGAACCATTTCCACTTAAAGCTTAAAAACCACACCAGGTTTGAAAGCGAACATGCTGTAGATGGAGATGTGTACATTACTGATCTATACTCAGTGAGGTCTTACTGAAGAAAAGATCTCATCTCTAGAAGAAATGGTGTGCAGGAGGTGAACAGATCAGAGCGATGAGCTTGGATTATTTTGAGTAGATCTAAAATCTGAACTTCCTGAATAAACTGACCAGAGGCTACAGCTTCCTGTACACACCCTAGAGAAAGTGCTCTTTCACACAAAGTGATGAGCTCTGACACATGCAAGTACAGAGTTAAGACCACACACACACACACACACACACACACACACTGTAATTGATTCATTCATGCCTCTTTATCTCTGACAGTTTCTCCATGAAGAACTTCCAAGTTCCTGCTGACTTTCAGGACTTTTCGTATTTCTCTGAAGAATAAATGTGAAATGAGATGTTCAGAAAGAACCAAAAAGCATGTGGTTAGATGTCCACAAACTTTTGGCCAGATAATGAACAGTGTTGCCTGGTGTTTTGTTTGTGTAGCTTACTAGATAATTAATGAATTTATTGATTTTTAAATAAAGAAAAATGATGAATTGCATATAGTGTGTGTGTGTGTGTGTGTGTGTGTGTGTGTGTGTGTGTTTATATCGGATGTGAATCGCACTCGGATCGAGTACAGACATCAGACAAAGAAAAGAGTTCCATGAAACTGTTTATTTGGATGAGACCAGACGATTTCATCTCCATCACACACACTTCCTGCTGAGTCAAGCACCAAGAGGAAACTACAGAGAGTGTAAATCCATACAGAGGCTTCCGTTTTCAAACACACACACACACACACACACACACACACACACACACACACACACACACACACACACACACACGCAGAGTCCCTCAGCAGCTTTCCAGTGAAGTGGTAACTGTGTACGTCTGTCTCTTCAGCCTTCTCTTCATCTCCCGCATCATCTGACACACGGCGAGATGATAGCAGCAGAAAACCGTCACCCAGTCCTCACACATACTGCCCTGCTCTCACACACACACACACACACACACACACACACACACACACACACACACACACACACGCTGTAATACTGTAATGCTCACACACACAATACACACACACACTACACAGATCACACACTCAGAAGAAGAACGTAACACGTCATTATAACACCATTACGTAACAACCTAATTATTAACATTTGATGCAGTTCCTGTGTTTGACCACTAGGTTTAATAATAACTGTATGGAGCTAAATTATGGACAATGGAAACATGAATTAAGTATTAATTAGTTAATTAATGAGTAAATCAATAACTGAGGGTGATGGTGTTTTAGATGAGCTGCTGCTTCTAATAACAACCTACAATTCAACCCCCCTCTAGCATTTCTCTTCATGCTTCATATGACATTTATGACATTTGGCAAATGCTCTAATCCTGAGTGATTACAGTTATCTCAGATATACACCTGAGCAGGTGAGACTTAAGGGCCTTGCTCGAGGGCCCAGCAGAATCCTAGATTTCAACTCACAACCTTCTGATCAGAAGACCAACGTCTTAATCGCTGAACTCCCACATCCGTGTGAGATTTGAACAGATTCCTGTGTGTTCTCTGGGAATAAAACCAGCAGGGTTTTAAACACTTACCCTGATTTTAAAACGCTCTCTGATGGCAACCCGCATGGCCAACGTGGAGGCAGGAAGCAGGGGCAAACACACACACTCTCCAAACTGATGAGCCAAACTCATATCCAGACAACATGGCATAAACACACCAACCGAGCCTACACACACACACACACAGACACAGACACACACACAGACACAGACACACACACACACACACACACACACACACACAGAGATACCTTAAAATTAATTTTCTGTATTTATTTATTTGTCTGTCTCTCCCTCGCTCTCAGTCCATCTAGATTTATCCATCTTTTCTGTTTCTATCTATCTCTCTATCTCTATCTAACTCTCTAACTCTCTATCTATCTATCTATCTATCTATCTATCTATCTATCTATCTATCTATCTATCTATCTATCTATCTATCTATCTAATCTATCTATCTATCCTTAAAAGGATGTTTAAAAGCACAAAACCCAATCTGATGGTCTGGTGTCCACAAACCTTTGGGCAGACAGTGTACAGTGTTCTGCTTTTGTAACTTGATAGATAATTAATTAATTGAATGATTGATTAGTTAAAATGCTGATGAATTGTGTAGTGTGTGTGTGTGTGTGTGTGTGTATACACACAGAATGTGGAACTGTTTGATTCCTGGGGTTTATTCTTTTATACAAAATAATAATTTTTTTTAGATTTTGAAACTCAAATCTCCTGCCAGATCCAGAAACGTTTCAGAAACAGATCACGTGCATGAAGCAGCGCTCACAGAACTCCATTAGGTGAGATGCAGGTGAGCTTCTCCATTTCCTCTTCTGTTTCACAGGCAGCACTTTTCTGGTCCTGGGTTTGACATGTATACTGCCACCTAGTGCTTATTATTAAAAGTGGACAATTGGACAATTAGACACTCAGCAAACATCTCTTTACTGAATATTTAATTGAGTTTACAGAATGAATACATATTGAATATTGTACATATTTTCATATTAATGACCGAATCATTTTAAATGTGTTATATTTAGATTCTGCTTTAATCTCTTTGAGATTTAAATGTCCTTCATTCTTAATAAATGTGTTATAAAGATTTAGTGTCTGGGTTTTGATTAGATTTCTGAACCCTTCAGACACTTCAGAAGCTCTAATACTCTTGTTGTATTTCATGAGGATTCCTGCCAAGCTGAAAGGAGTTACGAGTTCTTCACATGTTCACGTCTCTGTTCTCACGTTCACACTTTCACTGCTTTATTTTTCTGTACGTTTAGAAAGTTAACCCCGTTAGTGCTAGAAGCTCGTTTCCTCTTACAGGTGCTGAGGTCGTTCCACACGTCGAGCAGCCCCGTGCTCCAGTCTCCCCCCGTCTGCGTGATGGTGGTCACTGTGGTGGTCGTCAGGCCGAGCCCAGGCCGAGTCACTACAGGAAGTTCCACCCTCTCAGTCCACGACGTCCATCGCTCAGATCGTGCACCGTGACGTTCCTGACCTCGTTCTCCAATATCCAGTGGTTTGTTCTGGGATTTCAGAAGAGGCTGCTGCTGCATGATTCAAACTAACTCTTCCTCACTCACACACACACACACACACACACACACACACACACACACACACACACACACACACACACACACACACACACACACACCCCAAGAAAACTGGAAGAATAATAACGATCACCCTTTTGAAACAAGAGGTGGTTCCTGATCTGACTGACACATACACACACACACACACACACACACACACACTCTCTCTCTCTCTCTCTCTCTCTCTGTCTAAAAGTTCTTTAGGAGCAGAAGTGTGTTAATACAGATAGCGGTTTGGGCTGCGACACACGAACAACAAGCTGCACTGAAAAGATAAGAACTTCGTACAGCAGCCGTCTGTCTGTCTGTGTAACTCAGTCTCCCTCTGTCTATCTTACTCTGTCTCTCCATCTGTCTGTTTCCCTGTCTATCTTACTCTGTCTCTCCATCTGTCTGTCTCCCTTGGTCTGTTTCTTACTCTCTCTGCCTTACTGTCTCCCTGTCTATCTTACTCTGTCTATCTATCTGTCTTACTCTGTCTGCCTCCGTCTCTCCATCTGTCTGTCTCCCTGTCTGTCTTACTCCAGCTCTCCCTCTCTCTTTCTCTGTCTTTTTCGCCCTCACTCCTTTGCTGACTGTCCCTTAGTCGCTCAGTCCTTCAGTCTGACGGTCCCTCAGTGAGTCTTGTTCTATTTTTTGCTCAATAAAGTAAAAAACAATTGAATGCATTCATTCCTCCTGCAACTACTAAACAACTGATAAAACACAAAGCAGCAATACCCCAACAATCTCACACACACACACACACACACAAACACACACACACACACACAAACAAACACGAAACAGACAATAAACATCACTGTCTTTCTGAGAAACACGAGAGAGAAGTTTATTTGGATTGTTTTCTATTTAAGTAATTTATTACAGAGAAAAAGGTCCAGGGCTCGAGAACATCAGAGAGCCGAGACACGTCTCCGGTTTACAGACAGATCCAGATAAGGAGAAATGTTCAGCTGATACGTCACTGTAGACCTCGAGGACGTCTCATTATTATAAACATGAGCAGGTTAAGTCTATTAAACATCACTGAGCATGAAGGACTTGAACATTCCATCTTTATTCCACCAAAATTCAAAAACAGGAAGAAAGTGAGAAATACTGAAGTATTTCCTACTCTGATTAAGGCTTTTTATGTTTCAGGCTCCTGGTCTCGGTGTAGATCTGATCTCCCCGAATTTATTCAAATCAGTATAAATAGGAAACACTGTATAAACGCGAGTGTGTTGATGCTCTCGAGGACACGGTGAAGTCCATCTGCTCGACACCATCACTCTCTCCCTTCATCCTAAACATCTCAGTCGATCAGATAAATGAGTGTATCTCCCACATCCACCGTGACGCCGTTGTCACTCAGAAGCACCTTCTTTTCCTCCAGTTTGATGTGGAACACACACTTGTCTGAAATGACCAGCTTGCCGTGTTCCTCTTTCCCCAGCACGGGAACTCTCCGAGGGCCGAGCTGAGGGTCTTCAAAACGCATCAGCTTCACTCTGGTAACATCTGAGAGGGGAAACAGGGGATCAGAAGCTTAGAGACAGACACACACACACACACACACACACACACACACACACACACACACACACACACACACACACACAGGAGTACAGTTTCCTGGTAGACCGTCACTTTGTTCACAACAAACAATCTGCTCAGAACCACTTTAACATTTTTCAACACGTGGTTATCTAACACACGTCACCACGTCTCAGTCTCAAAGATCAACAAAGATCTTAAACAGAGATCACAAATGTGGAACATCTCCAGAGTTCATTCTGATTGGTCCACTCTACTACACACATACACACACATGCTAATCAGTGCTGGACAGAGTGGATGAAGGTGACAGTGTACCTTTGATGCCTCTGTTGGATTTGTAGAGTCGGCGAGCGATGCTGTCCCTGGTGTCTCCCTCCTGGATGTCCAACTGAGAGGAGAAAAGGCCGCTGAAGGGCTGAGGGTTCACCATAAACACTGACACACCAGGCTACAGGGAGGGAACAAGTGCGGAAAACAACGTGGTTAATTATTAAAACACAATACATTTCATGACTTCAGCTCAACTCATCTATTATAATAATAATAATATTAATATAATAACATTATATTATATATAATCACTTAATCAGAGACATTTATGCAGAAATACAATACATTTTTAATCGTCATTGTGCCTAATAATTAGAGATAGTTTGGTTGGATCGTACGCGCCGATAATCGATTAATCAACCAATAGTTTTTAAAATTATATAAAAAAAATAAAAAAAAAGATAACACTCCATGTAAAACCTGAACCTTTTACAAAAAAACATACATTATTTCAAAATAAAAAAATAAACAGTACTTAAATGTGAAAATGTGCAAAACGAGATAAATATTTATATATTCATTAATAAATATTAAATAATTGATAAATATAATATCTCTCTCCGTGCTGTGCGCAGTCTCGCGTGTAAAATCAAATCGCACGTCAGTGATTCGCCTCTAGAGGCCGCTCTTGTAATGACAGTGAACCAGAAGCTGGAAAAACTATTGGTATGGATTTTTCCAGCAATCAACTATCAGTGCTGATTAATCGTCAGAAACGATGAATCGACCAACCTCTATCTAATACATAATTACGAGAGGTCCGAGTACCAAACCAAAGGCAAACATGATACAAAACTTGGTACAGTGTTCGTAGCCCTTACCCAAGCATACAGCATGAGCCTTAAACTGCCTAATGGTGGCGCTCTAGCACAAGCATTGACACTATTGCTCATATCTCAGGAACCTGAAATCCTATTTAAATCCACCTTATTTCTCGGATGAAACTGATCGAGGTGCCAAACATGAAATAATCTAACAGAGATTCTGTTTTTTTTTCTATTCACTTCCTGGTTGTAACCCCCATAAATTAAAGTTCATGACTATGTGTTTTCTTTGTGCCATATTCTGGTGAATTGATGTGCATTACCTCTGATCTGAACACAGTGAAGGGTTTTCCTGGACAGCAGTCCTCCTTCACTTTATCGTCTCCTTCTGAGGCGAACAGGACGTCGATCTGATCCAGCTACACACAGAATCAGAAAACAAATGACTGAACAGGTGATCTGCGTATGAGGCGTATTACAGGATGAACAGATCGTCCATAACGGGTTCGGCGCTGCAGTAAGAGCGAGAGGAACTAGAGATAAGAGGTTTAAGAATAACAGGGGAAATGTTCAGATTTTCTGCACAGCTGCTCGGCTTCTGACCTCCAGGGAGTTAGTGAGATAAACAATGTTCTCCAGTAGGACTGCTCGCTCATCAAACTCCAGCTCTAGATCCAGCACCCTCGGCCCCTTCTTCTCCAGGTTGTCCTGCACACACACACACACACACACACACACACACACACACACACACACACACACACACACACACATTCATCAGCCGTTTCTCAACACAATACTCTATTTGTACAGTTGTGTAGCTATAAAGTAGTATAAACTAATGTATAAAATTAGTGCCTGTAAGTTTGTTGCTTATAATTGTGACTTCATTAAGAAGAACCCTTGAGAGGAACCAGGCTCACAAGGGAACCTCACCCTCAGCCCCCGAATGTCCATCATTACAGTTCCATCAGTGTTGAGGTGATGTTCAGTGATGGACACTCATATGCAGAACTGTTCATGCAAACTATAATTAATTAATTAATTGATTAATTGATTAATTGGCTGATTAATCAGTCCAATTTAGGGACATTATCCCTATTCATAAAAAAACCCTAATCTCGAGATACAAAAATCACACGTATACACTGAGCAGTACATTTCAGCTGCATTTCTAATTCCATGTAAGGAATAAACCATGTAATGGTTTCAGCGTTATTGGAAAACCATCAACAACGAAATGAATACAGTGTGACACAGCGACTACCATCCTGAAGATGATTATTTTCCCCCAAGCATTTTGTTTCTCTAAAAATGCTAATTTCAGGATTTGTAATTTATTAATGAACATGTTTAAACCTGTCCCCGCCCCAATTTCCTGTTTATGCTGATGTTATAGCAGCTATAAACGCTCGCTCCATCACCAGGTAAATACCAGGTAACAGAAGGTAATAAAACCATAACGCAGAGAAAACAATGTCAAATGTTTGTCCTGAAAATTAAAAAATAAATAAATAAATAAAAAACCTCTGACACTGTTTACTCCTTCCATTACTGTTAAACTAACATCTCTGTGATCCTGCTGATCAAAACGTTCTTTTTTATTATTAATAATATTTAATATCCATATGCACACAACCGAGCAGTTGCTATAGAAACGATATCGTAACACCGTAACTTGCAGAAAATTACCCAAAATATTTCGACCAATCAGAATCCAGCATGTAATAGAATAAATGAATAACATAAAAGTGTCTCCTTTAATACTTTGGATTATTATATTTTCGATTAATTTTCCGTTTCGCACATCAGTACCTTGATCATGGCCACAAACGGCATGACGCGCTTCATGTACTTCTTCAGCTCCGGCATGGATCCCAGCTCCAGCGCAATAACCTTATTATCAGGAAGAGCTCCATTGTTGTTCTGAGAAACGAAAAGAAAGAAATATTGCAGTGTTACGTAACGTGTTTGTGAACGGAGGACAGAAAACGTCCTGGGCTCTCAGGAAAAGGTGTGTTTTCCACGATTAAGTTTGAACGTAAGATCTTTCAGGTGCTCATCAGCTATAGAACAGATTTATCAGTTTTACCTTGTAGTGTTTGGCCAGGAGAGAGAGGGCGCTGTGCTGCCAGGGGGGATAACTCTTCGCCACGTACACGGTGCAGTGAGAGGGCTTCACCGGGGGTTTGTTGTCTCCTTTCTAAAAAAAATAAGCCAGTTCCGTGAAGATCTGCTTTCCATGGGTTGGAAGATGTGGAAGATCTCCTGCTATAGAGCTCAGTACCTGACTCTACTAACACCCTTGTAGCTGAATGAGTCTCCACAAAATCTGATGGAACATCTTCCCAGAATAGTGGAGCTCATTCACAGCACATGGGAGACTCAACGTGGAATGAGATGTTTAGAAAGATTCACACAGCAATCTGATGGTCAGGTGTCCACAAACTAATGATCATCTATATACACCCCTCACCCCAAACTACACACACCTTGTTCTTAGAAGGCTGCATGTAGGCTTTGAGACGGAGCCGCAGGTCGTGGGCCGTCTCCATCAGGTACTGTGAGGACCGGATCAGAACCTCGTTGACTGGACCAGCCGCAGGCCAGCGAGCCTTCATCAGTGAATCAGTCTGGAAAGAAAAGAACAGCACAAAGAGGGGAAATAAAAGGAGGATCAGATTTTGTAAGCGTGCCTGGCACATCTCGGGCGTAGTTCAGACGATGCAGACTGATCTGAGACAGCTGGGATGATCTTCTGGTTTAAATCATGACAATTACATGGCAAAAAAAAAATAAAATGCTGAAAAGTTTAACTTTTTAAGGCTAAGCGTAGTGTTGCTCACCTTTCCGAGCAGTGCCCAGGTGTACTCACACAGGTGAGGGCAGATAGGAGCCAGGAGCAGGGTCTGATTCTCTATGAACTGGAACACCAGATCTCTGTGCATTCCCTCGATGGCCAGTTCACGATATTTATCCTTCGCTGCCTGGGAGGAGAACATCACACAAGGAACGTGAGGAGAACAGTAGCTTTGGTCTCTTTATACACGTATTTCAATAACAGATCATTAATCAGAAGCAGGAATGAACAGTGTGTGTGTGTGTGTGTGTGTGTGTGTGTGTGTGTGTGTGTGTGTGTGGGTGTGTGTGTGTGTTACTTGGAACTCAAAGAATCCTGTCTTTAGTGCCTCCTTGTACATCATTCTCTCATAATGCTGCTCGGTTCTGATGATCCCAGAGTTAATTTCACTGTAAACACGAAACAAAAAAATCTTAGGATTTAGATCTGATTTACATGTCATGAGGAATTTAATAAATAAATTATTAAAAATAAAATTTAGATCCCTGAAAAATGTGATAATTATGTGATGTGATCATTACCTGGCGAACACGCGATCGTTAAACGTATCCGCAGGTCCGGTTCTCAGATTGTTCTGGTTGGAGATGATCTCTTTGACCCATTCCACCCAGGTGTAGAGACGCAGGATGCCAGCGTCTGCCATGGTCTCTACGAAGTTTGCGTCTTCTACTGTGTCTCCGGCATCGGCGAGAGCCAAGCGCATACCTGAGAGACGATTATAAAAAAAAAATTATAAATACAGACAACTATAAAAAAAACATCAAAATAGTGATAAACGATTCATTTTAAAACTTTGTGTCATTTTTTTAAATAACTATTTATGATCTTAAATGTTAAATCCAGTGGTGTTTTTTTCAGATCATGTCCTGTAATGGTGATGCAGCTGCATTGGTTTGTATTAATAATATTTTCTACATTACAGTTATTAACATGGAGAAGGATTATTCAGGACAGAGAACATTTAGTATACTCTGTGTAAAAAAAAACTAAAATTTATAAAAAAGCATAAAGCAGATCTTCATGGAGCTGGATTTGCACAGGAACATGGTCATGCTGAAACAGGTTTTGAGTCTCCTAGTTCAAGTGAAGGCAAAATTTCATGCTCCTTCATCCTAAGACGTCCGATACAATTGTGGGGGAAGAAGCACATGTGTGGAAAAATCAGGTGTCCCAATACTTTTGCCCATACTGTGCATTTTCCATAATTAACACACACACACACACACACACACACACACACACACGTGCTGAAATGAGGAACTGACAGACGTCTGTACTTTTCTCCAGATGGACTGATTTCAACACTCACTCCTTTGGGAAAACGTCGTCTGTTCAGTCTGCTTCCAAAAATGAACAAAAGAATTTCAAAATAAAGCCTTCCTTCTGTCTTTCAGAAAAGCCAGAGAGACAAAGAGAAAACAAGGCCATCATGAAGACCCCTGAAGCTGTGGATGATGTTTCAGAGTACTTACCATCTGCAGAGAACTTGTCGATGGCCTGGCTCAGGGTCAGGAAGTTTCCTGTGGACTTGGACATCTAAAAAAAAAAAATAATAATAAAAAAAATAAAAAAAAGAAGAAATAAATAAAATAAAAACAGATCAGTCAAATATATAATTAATAAAAGAATTACACTTTGGAATAAAAATGTAGGAGTTTACACTTTCTGATTTCTCAGTAAAGTGACGTGTGTTTTTCTTTTTTTTTTTTCTTAAGAAGAGGAAAAGAGAGCTAGAGAATGAGAGCAATAAAAGGAAAAGAGGGAGAGAGGGAGAGCAAGTACTAGAGACTAGAAAGGAGCAAGAGAGATAAAGAAGGAGAGAGAGCTGGAAGAGTGATGAAAGAGAGATGGGAGATTGAGAGAGAGAGAGAGAGAGAGAGAGGGAAAGGGGGGGAGAAAGAGAGAGAGCGAGAGATAGAGTGAGAGAGTGGAATAACCCACAAAGGCGTATTTCAGGGGGATTCTTCTGTAATAATTACTTCTCCACATATCATATTAATACTGATCATGATTCCCTTCAGGTGCAGCCTCATATCATATCAATGCTCTGCGTGGTCTTACACATACACAGAACAATTCAGTATGATTAAACACTCCATAATTAGGGTGGAGATAAAAACCCACCTTCTCAGAATTTAACAGGAGGTGTCCGTTGGCCCGAACGGCTCTGGGCCACTTCCCACTGCAGAAATAAAACATTCTCCATCAAAACCTTTAAGCAGCTCAGAAACGTTCAGAGATCAAACTGAAACTGGATAAAAAATCATCATCATCATCATCATCATCCATAACCTGGATCCAGATGTTCTAAATAAATCGGTACACACCTATCTTCAGGCCACATGGCCACGTGGTTGTACAGGTAGTAGGACAGATGGTTTGGCACCAGGTCTTTCCCGGAGACACGAGCATCCACGGGGTACCAGTACTCGAACTCTCTCCTCAGCCTCTGCAGATGCTCCTTAGGGATGTTTGTCTTGGGAAAGGGAGCTGTTTTGAAGAAGATGAAGTCCCACACCTCTCTGGTCATCTGCTCCGGTCTGGAAAATGATACACATGTTTAATTGTGAAGATCTTTAATATAAATAATCTAGTGATGCTTCAGTGTTGTATCTTGAACTTGCAGTACTAAGAGTACCTGATTCCCAAAGGTGAAGCTCCCAGTCCGTTGAGAACTCCTCCCTGCAGTAAGTGGGCTACAGTGTAGTAAGCCATGTAGATGGTGGAGTCTGATAGAGACTCGATAAGCCACTGTTCGTCCCACGGCAGACGTGTACCTACAGGAGGAGAAAACAAACAAACAAACATAAAGGAATCAATACCTGACTGAAGAAGAGCTGCAGGTGATCCACAGGATGAGGAGCTACAAGGGTGTTAGTAAAGTCAGGTACTGATGTAGGTGAGGTGTGCAGTCTGTGTTCACATTCATTTATATTCAAAACGGTTTAGAGCTCTATAGCAGGAGATCTTCCACTTCCGTTTGGGAAAGAACCACATACGTCTGGAAAAATCTGGTGTCCCAATACTTTTGGCCAAATTGTGAATCATTTGCTTTCAAGCGATATTGTGTTCATGACTGCTGCTGTTTTTATCTACACAACATCCTTTTGTCCTAATAGACGTGTGTGTGTGTGTGTGTGTGTGTGTGTGTGTGTGTGTGTGTGTGTGTGAGAGAGTATAAGATTAAACCTAGCTGTAAGTGAACATGTAGAGAATCATTCTTTACCTAAACCATATGTTCTGGAGCAGGCGTGTTCCTGAAGCCATGCTAGTGTTGCCTCGAAGTTCTTCCTCGTCTCATCACAGAATCTGCAAATTTCATACAGAACAGTAAGTGTGTGTGTGTGTGTGTGTGTGTGTGTGTGTGTGTGTGTGTGTGTGTGTGTGTGTGTGTGTATATTAATATTAATGTTTATATGTAAAAAAAAATCCACATTTAAAAATCCTGATGAGCATCAATTCTTTTTTCTAATAATCTTAAAAATTATAAATTTGAAATAAAGCACTTTGCAGAATGCAGAGAAAAAAAAATCATGTCTTACACAAAACTCAGCTTTTGAAAATAAATAAATAATTCACCCCGGTTTCCATACAAATCTACATTGCAAATATAAATAAAGAAATAACATTAATAATATTTAAAATATTACTTAAACTTTAAATATTTAAATTTTATAAACATTTATTTTATTAAATATATTTTCCACAAAATACAGGAACAGATCAAAATTTTTTTTTTTTTACTGATCTGTTATTGTATCAAATTGTCTCAAATAAACTTTTTTTTTTTATATTATAACATCAATATACCCTAAGGGCAATGAGACTGATTATATAATCAATATGTACGTATGTATATACAATATTTATTAAGCCAGAATCTTAGAGAGAGAGAGAGAGAGAGAGAGAGAGAGAGAGAGAGAGAGAGAGAGAGAGAGAGAGAAAGAAAGAAAGAACTCACGTCTCCAGAGACTCCAGAACAGTAACAGCTTGCTGCTTCCACTCCTTGTTTCCATAATCGAGATACCTGTCATAGATAAATCAACAAAAAGTAAGGGGGCAGGAAAAGAAAAATGAATTAATTAATTTAAAAAAAGATGGAAAGAGAGGTGAAATGACTGTGAAAAACGTCTAAAGTGGTTCGATGGCGTAGAGTAAAATCTCGGGCTTGTGTAATTAATTGTAGAAGAGAGAAAGAGGATTAACGGCAACATGGTGTTTTATCTCGTTAATCCCGCTCCTCTTTCATCCTGAGAACGGGTCATTAATCACGACTGTTTTTCACCAGTAATGTGAATCCGAGTCTTTTCCAATATTCCACGAGTCTGTTAGCGAAACAGGAGTTTCATTCCTCCGACAAAACAGACGTCTGTGTTTAAAATCCACTCACCACTGATCACACAGAGCCACCACGCACTCGTCTGCCGAGCGAGAGATCACTTGCTTTTCAGGCTCCATGTAAATCAACGCCTCGCCCTGAAGACCGAATAAAAAAACGTGTTTACTGCAACAAACTGATGTAAAGAAAAAGACCCGAGTTTTACACCAGAAAAGAAAACTGTGTACTGTGTTTACACTACACGTGCTGTTTATTTACTCATTCCAGCGGTGTTTCTCCAATAAAAACATCTGCTTCAGTTACAGCTGAGCTTCTTTTATTAACAGTACAGTGGCACAGAGACAGACTTTACTAACACCCTTGTAGCTGAAAATATCTCCACAAAATCTTAAAATGTGAATCTTTAATAATAATAATAATAATAATAATAATACTTTATTAAAATAACGTCTACCTCTGACTCTCAGTCCTTCCCCTGATTACTCATTTTGTTCTCCAGCACTCAGTGCACTTTACCTTTTATGGAGTTTTGTGGGCGTGGCCTAATACAATTATCAGGAAAGCGCGTTGAAATTTACAGTGATCAAATGAACACGATTACGAAGAAAACAGTCAGTGTTTCTGAGCAAAAAAACCACAAACATACAAACCTTGTCCACCATCATCTTCTGAATCGGTTTCTTCACATCCTGAACCTTCTGCCCCTTAAAACCATCAACCAGCATAACCTGGATAAAAATAAATAAATAAGTAAGTAAGTAGATAAGTAGACGGATAGACAGACAGACAGACAGACAGGCAGACAGACAGACAGACAGGCAGACAGGCAGACAGATAGATAGAATAAGGTGGATGGATGGATGGATGGATGGATGGATGGGTAGGTAAATACATAACAGTCGAGACAACCCAACCCCCCCCTAGATTTGCCGTATATCCACCCAAAAATGCTGAAGTCTCACCCCTTCATAGAAGCCTTTGAGGTAGACTCTCTCTTTGGCCTCAGCGAGCTTCTCTCTATCATTCTGGCTTTGGATCTTCAGCTCATCGCACACCAGAGGAGCTGAAAGGTTTCCATAACCTGGGATCTCAATGATGGGAACCTTGAAAAAAAAAAAAGAATTGTGTTTGTTTTCTTTCTGCAGTTACACAAACAAACAAAAAAGGTTCTGAATGGTTTTGGATGGTCAGGCTGATGACCAGAAATACAATAATGAAAGAGAAGAGGAACAAATCTCTTCCAAGCGAACGAGGGAAATAAAACAGCTTAAGTGAAGATAAACACATGAAGCTGCTCACCGGTTCAAAAGGCAGCACCATGTGATCTTCGATCCCGTACTTCTCCCTCAGAGCCTGGAGAATAAACAATCAGCAACCGTGTTGATCTTAAACAACCTTCTGCATACAACTAAATCAAATCCTCAACAATTAAATAAATATAGAAATAATCACCGCTTTCTTTTTGAGGTCTCTGAGCGCAGCGATGTCGTCAGGAGCATCCGAGGGCACGCTCGTCACTACTCCTGTTCCTACGCTCAAAAACACATGACGTCAGGAACCTCCTGCTCCTCTACTGATTACTTTCAGGAGACCTGCTCCAACTTCATCCTGAGCTACACATACACTTTTTACAGTCTGACACGGTCCTGTCTCCCTCTGAATCAGCTGCTGTGATTTATACACAAGTCGTTTTTTTCCATTTAGAGTTGCATTAGTGTGTGATCACCTGGGCTCGACCTGTACGTCATCAGAACAAATCACAGCAGCGATGATCAGGAATAAATAAACGCTGATTATATTATCCATGTAGCGGTCGAAATATAAACTCAAAACAAAACAACTGCCATAGATCCGTTGCGAATTCTTTATTATTATGTTAAATATAGATATCGTGTTTTTGAGAATCGATACAGTATCGGCAAACAAAATATCGCGATACTCATGTGTATCGATATTTTCTTACACCTCTATTATAAACCGTTTAAGGATAACGTAAACCGGACGAATGCAGACCTTTATCCTCCTTGATGGTAAGCATCGGCAGGGCATAGATGGTCTTGTAGGTAGTCAATGGAGCGTTCAGGGCGCAGCCGAGAATGTCCTGGAAAAACAGAAAGTAGAAAACAGAAGGTAGAACGTTTTACTAACAGCCCACTCACCAGTACATCCACCAGCATCAAACTGTGTAATAAATAGTGGAAGGTGGGAGTTTAGTGGTTTAGGCTCTGGGTTACTGATCAGAAGGTCATGGGTTCAAGCCCCAGTATTACCAAACTGCATCGTTCCATGAGATTTTATGATTTTAAATGTATTTATTTTGCTTCCTGATGCTGGATTAGTTTATTATTTAGTTCTGCACCATACAGATAAATGAGCATTACTTTTTAAAAGATAAATCGGCTATTAAAAGAGCATTATTACTATCATAATGACATTTTTCCATATTCATTGCCATTTCAAATAAAAACATTTACCTACTTATGCATATGCATGTGGTTGCTGGCTGAAGCTGACAAATAATTAGCGCCTCTAGAGGCCAATCTTGAAATGACAGTGGACTGGAAGCCAGAACAACTATAGGTGCAGATTTATGCTGATTGTCGATAGTTCCAGCGATTAACGTTTATCAATGTATTACAATACAGATGTTTTTTTCTTTGGTTTGTTTGCAGGAATGTCCTGTTCAAAGCTGGTTATTGGTGCTACTTGATAGAATAGAGAATATGTAATAATAACAGTAAAAAAAAAGGAAGGCTCAGAAAACACTGTGCAGAATTTGGTGTATTGCCCCTGAGCTACAGGGCAGTTGTACTGCTTTATGTAATTCCTTACATGCTTCAGACACTTTTTCCTTTCAGATACCCAAGATAGCGTGTGTAGATTGTGTGTGTGTGTGTGTAGAAACCTGTCCGAGCAGTTGCATGACTACAGGCACCACTCCGTTCTTCTTCGTGAAGCCCTGGTAGGCCATGTTCCTGGCAGCTCTCTGCGTGCTGATGAACACATCTCCGCTCACAGTCTCGAACGCCACGTACTTCATATCAGGTCTGATCCAGCAGTTCGTCTGCCCAAACATGGTCTCCGGCCTCAGTGTGGCTGCCACCAGGAACACCTTCTTCCCTTTCAGAGTGCTGGAGCAGAAATCAAATCAAACAATGTACATTTTTAAGGAGAATAGGTGAGGAGGCAGTCAGCATTAAAAATTCACCCCAAAGGTGTTCAACATCTCTATAGCAGGAGATCTTCCACTCCTAACCAAATGAAAAGCAGATGTTCATGAAGCTGGCTTTGTGCACAGGATCGTAGTGATGCTGGAACAGATTCGGGTCTTTTAGTTCAAGTGAAGGGAAAATCTCATGCTCATGTACAATTGAGTGCCTCCAACACATGTGCGTGGAAAAGGCGGGTGTCCAAATACTTTTGGTCTATATATTGGGCCCAAAATCATGACGTTTAAGACAATTTCTAAAATCTTTGTAAAGGAGGATAAATAAACATTTTAAAATAGTCCAACATCAGAAGGTGGAAGACGAGTTAAGAACTTTGAGGAAATTTAAAGTAGTCATATGGTGGCTTTTGTTTTTTTACCTCAGTTTTGCAGGATAAGGTTCCACCATCTTCATTTTAATAAGCGTGTACTCCTGAGGTCCGACCCCCTGGAATAATAATAATAATAATAATAAATATCAATCCCCTAAAATATAATGTTGATTGAAAATGATTGAGTTGAGTTGACGTGTCCCCACTTCTCCAGTCTGTCTGTCGTGGTCCATACACGGCTGTCCGTCCTTCGGAGAGTAAATCGTGTACCTGGGAAATCAGAAATTATGTTTATTTTGCATTTCATTCATATCAACATTTGAACAGGATGAAAAACAGAAGGTGTACCTCTTCCCAAACTTGATCTTCTTCCTGTCTCTCAGAGTCAAAAACTGCCAGCGGACAAAGGAGTCGTAGAAAGGGTTAACGTCGGTGGTGATGAAGGAGCGACGCCAGTCCACCTAAAACACACCACAGTCCATCTTTGATCTCCTCTCAGCTTATAGCTATTTATAACAGCGCTCCTGATGGTGCTGTATACAGGGCAGAGAGATACCACTGGAAACATCACCTAAGGGTTTCTATTACATCTGATAGAGCCGGGCGATATATCGATATGGAATAAATATCGTGATAAAAATTCTAGGATACTTTTCTCCAGGATACCATAGATATGGTGTTGTGTATTTATGTTGCTGTGATCTCCGCTCCTCTGATTCTGGTGTTTTCCTTTTTCCCTCCTACACGTTTACGCTCTCTGGGTGATCAGGCTTTTTCCTCACACGCACCAAAACTGGGGAATTCGCTCCCCATTGAGATTCGACCAGCCGAGTCTTTTAGTGTTTTTATATCTGCTCTCAAAACTCACTTTTTCAGGACAGTTTTTATGTGATCATAATTTTTGTGACGTATTCTGTGATGTTTATTTACTTATTTAAATTTTCTGATTAGTTTTTTCTTATTATTATTACTATAATTTTTTTTTTCATTCCTTTTTCTATGCATTGAAAACACTTTAATAAGTTATTATTATTATTATTATTGTGATATTTGTGTCATGTTGCCAGGACCTTAAAACATGATATCAGAAACTGTGAGGATGTTTTTTTAAAGAAGGTGTTAAATAATATATTAATAAGGATGTGTTAATTACTAAAACTATTTTTTTTAAATAATATAAAATATATAATGCAAATATTTTAAATGTTTACATTTCATATATATATATAAATATATTTAATTTTGAAGATCATACACACAATTTAAACATCAATCAAAAGCTAAATGTCCATAATATAAAAAACCATCATATATATATATATATATATATATATGTGAGGCGTGGCTGAGTGCAGGTTTGTAAACAAGGGGCGGAGCCACAGTAAAGGTGTGGTAAGGATCACAGACCTGTATGTGATTTCATTAACAAATGTTCTCTGCTGCAGTGAACGAAGAGAAAAGAATAAAAAGCTGTGAGAAAACAGCCTCGTTGGAGAGACAATGAGCTGAGTGTGTGTTTTATTATGGATGGATGGATGGATGGATGGACGGATGGATATATTAGCTCCAGGTCTACTACCTTCACACCCATCTTTTTCAGATCTTCCACTGCCAGTGGAGGAAAATAATCGAGCCAGTGCTCAGCGTTAGAGAACTTCACGATCTCCTCGTCCTTCAGGCCCAGAGACTTCATGATGTCCCACTGGAACTTGGAGGATCCGGCTTTAGCAGCTGCTTTGCTCTGAGTAGAGAAAACGCAGACCAAACTCTGTATTCATAAATCATCATAATGACAACTTTCATATTTTCACAAAATTAATAATAATCATTAATAGTTTTATATTATAAAGGAACCGTAACATAACATCAGAGTCAGGAGATCAGGATTCCAGTTTCTTTGTAATACAAATTGTATATAAACACTGATTTTTTTTATTTATTTTTTGTACCACTGACAGACTGCAGTAAAAGTCACATTTATTTAGCAGACTGTAATTATATAAATGAGCAAAATAAATCATCATACTGCTGTTTATTTATTGTAATAGTGTTAATAAAGAAATGTGTTAATCACCAGCTGTAATTCTCATTTAATACATGAACTGCTTTTATTAAACATTTATATTGTTTTCAGCAGCTTTAAATTTTTGTAAGAATTTTTGTAAAGACGAATAGAAAGATAGAAATCATTTCACTTGTTTTTAAATCTAAAAGAGTGACAGGGGAAGAGAAAAAGAAAATTCAGCATCAGTACCTTCTTCCCCTTCGCCTTGTCTTTGATGATGATCTCGTCCGAGGTCTTCGGCTTCTCTTCTGCTTCCTCCTCATCTTCATCAGGAAACTGGGGTGGATTTCCATAGAGCTCCATCTCTCGCTTTAATTTGTCTGCACAGGCCTACACACACACACACACACACACACACACACACACACACACACACACACACACACAGAGAGAAATATACCAGCTGCAGGTATAGAAAATTCAATATTCACTGATCTGCGAAAATCATCCACACTGTGGAATATTAGATATGATCCAGGTGTGAGGTGTTCCAGGATGTTAGTGCAGATGTGAAGGTGAAGACGGTCTGGAGGTGAGGTGGAGATCATTATAATGGTGTACTGTCTCACACCAAGCTGTGGATTATCACCTGATATCATGGTCACTTCCAGCATTGAGAAGTTCAAGCTGTTATTGATGTTTGCAGAGTGAAACTGACTGAATGGATCAAAATAACACTTTTATTACACGTTTTATATACGACTCGTTCATCTACAGTTCTGCTGCTCCGAATCACACACACAGATAAAGTAGTGCCAGAAGATTATATTTATTTACAGGAGTAAAATGTACTGAAGCTGTTGGACTGAACTCCTGCTGATGCTGTTTTTCATTCTGTTTCTATGAACTTTTTCTTCTTTAGTTCTTCAAATTCATCTTCTGCCTTGAAAATCCCCGTATTCATCATAGAAGTTCCACCACACTCAAAACTCCTCCATGGAGATCAGTGAGGTCATTAGGAAACGTGTACAATCACCATCTCACTCTGGATGGAACTGGATGTTACTATGGTTACACGTGTTTATAAGCAGAACATTCATTTACATTCAACTGAAAACACAAACTAACTGAACCTCCAGCCAATCACAATCCACTATTCACACCTGAACCTCCAGCCAATCACAATCCACTATTCACACCTGAACCTCCAGCCAATCACAATCCACTATTCACACCTGAACCTCCAGCCAATCACAATCCACTATTCACACCTGAACTTCCAGCCAATCACAATCCACTATTCACACCTGAACCTCCAGCCAATCACAATCCACTATTCACACCTGAACCTCCAGCCAATCACAATCCACTATTCACACCTGAACCTCCAGCCAATCACAATCCACTATTCACACCTGAACTTCCAGCCAATCACAATCCACTATTCACACCTGAACTTCCAGCCAATCACAATCCACTATTCACAGCTAAACTTCCAGCCAATCACAATCCACTATTCACACCTGAACCTCCAGCCAATCACAATCCACTATTCACACCTGAACCTCCAGCCAATCACAATCCACTATTCACACCTGAACCTCCAGCCAATCACAATCCACTATTCACACCTGAACCTCCAGCCAATCACAATGAAGTATATATATAAGTATATATTGTGTATTGTGGTTGACTTACTTTAATAGGCATTCCAGTGCAGTGTAATCCGAAGGGGAAAAGACACTGGAGTCCTTTTAAGCGCTGAAAACCCACTGCAAACTACAGAAGATTACATCATCATCATCATCATCATCATCACTTGAGATAAACACACACTCTGATGTATCAGAAATAATCAGATACGATATGAGCAGATGAACGAACCTCACACTTGGAGAGACAGAACGTGTGACCGAGGTGCAGTTTCCCGTTCATGTACGGATACGGAAAGGTCACCATGTACTTGTTCTTACTGCAAAAAAAACAGTGGATATTAAAAGATCAGGAGAGTTCACACGATACGCTCAAAAGTTTGTGCACACCATATTGTGCACATGTTCTTGTTTTTGAACATCTTATTCCAGACAGATTTATTCTTCTCCATTTAACAAGAACCTCCTCTTTGTGCCTTCAGTCTTCTGCCTTTTCACTCGATTTTGGGGCATTTTGTTGGTGCACAAACTATTTCATTTATTTATTTATTTTTAAACATCTTCTGATGACGCAGTGTCTCAACACAAACTCACGTTTTAACCTCCACCCCTGGTGCGTCGATCTCGAAAGTTTTCTCCTCCTCCCATTTCTTCTGGATCTCCGTCTCGATCTTCCTCAGGAAGTCGAGCTTCGCAGTTCCTTTTCGTTCCTTAAGAGAACAAACCAACATTATCTGATTTGTCAGCAAAGAATGCACAATTTAGTGACAGTATTACTGTATTATCATTTGATAAGACAAGAAGACCTGATTAATTGGCTGAAACCTAGATATATATTATATTGTTATATCATGATAAGTGATGCAAAACTAATATATCGTTGTACCTATAAATCGTGTATCGTGATATTTCATGTCAAATCGCTGTGCTGTTAAAAATCTACAGCTGTTACTGCTCCTCTCTTATTATACATTACATCCGGGGAGTTTACCTGACAATAACTTTATATCCATAAAATCATAGAATAAATTATTATTATTATTATTATTATTTTAAATATATATAATGAGCACATGATATAAAATATAAACTGATGGCTGAGAGTATTCTGGGCTCAATCCCAAACGCCTGACTGGTTGATACCATAGCACACTACTTTCGAAGAAAGTTCTTTACGTAATGTACACTATCTAGTGCACTATCTAGGGAGCGGATAGCCGTTTGGAACGCTGCACATTAGCAACGCACGGTTTCGCATGCTAACGGCTTCTTCCTTTTACACGAGTACACGGATTTTTTTAATAATAAAATATTGCTGCGGAACTTAACGGGAAGAAGTTTAGCGGCACTCGTACCGTCATTCCTGTTCAAGTCAAGGCAACTTTAATGGCGCTGAAAGAAGACAGAAGAGACACGCGCCGGTTCTTCAGCACTTTTCTGACGACAAGAGCGGCGACGGAGCAGATCAGCGCGCCGAGCATTCTGGGAAATGTAGTGTATTTTTGGCCTCACAGCTAGTCAACCATTATTAGCTAATTGTCGCCGTGTTATTTTCCCCTAGTAGATGTGAATCTAAAATTATCTAAATATTTTCATTATATAAATACATAATACACAGTGTGTGTAAAACGTGTGATGACTGATTCTGATTATTAAATAAAAAAGCTAACAGCTGCCAAATGAAAATAATCACAACGCCAACAAATGGTTTGTTTTACAGTTTATAATTGTATTTAATTTGTATTCACAGTCACGTTAATGTATTCAATTATGTTCATTGAGGTGCACTGATGTCACTGTCTCCAAGAACATCATCTTATGGAACAAACTGAAACCTTGGAGGTGTGTGCACTCCTGAGGACCCGAGACTGCAGAAAAAACAGATTGACCCTCAGCACCATGAAAGGAACATAAAAGATCTCTTTTTAAAATAAAGCTCAAAAAGGATATAAGAGATGAGGTGTTTTATAAAATACATCCTTAACTTTATTGGTAATTAAATATTTAGAAGACAGTCCACGGAATGTTATCTGTTATTATTGATTATTATATATAAATGTATATAATGAATGTATCTGTTTCACTGCTGCTACACATTTCCATACAGTATATATTAATAATTTAGGAAATTTATTGAATGTACAGCATCTATACTTAATGTGTTTTATTTAACATTTCTGATATTTTATTTTTACTTTAATTGTATACTCTGAGAAACTGAAACAAACAATTTCCCTGTGGGGTCAATAAAATATTCTGATTCTGATTAAATAATCCATTCCAATAGGACACAAGATAAGAGGAAGAAACGATTGTGTTTCTTAAATAAATGTCTCAATCTTCTGTTGCTAAAATGATCCGATCTTCTTATGACGGTCGGTGCTCCCTGTGACTGTGTGTGCAGCCTTGTGCTGCCATCTGTTGGTGTGTTACAAAACTAGTCTCGAGCATTTTTTATTCCACCGCGTATAGTAATAATGAGGAATGAAATGATGTTTGTAAATCAGGTTCCAGGCCAAAAAGCGGGTGTTTATTAAATTGAATTGTATTTATACCCTAAAACCGTCGCACTCCTTTTGCGAAAAAAAAAAAAAAAAAACGGAAGCGCGGACACGGATGCTGCGTTCTGATTGGTTCGGAGGCGCGCGTCACCCGGAAGTTGCCGGAACAGCCGGGTTGGCGTCAGCACTCCCTAAGATGGCGGGGGTGTTCGAGGTGGAGGTGGACGGCGTAGAACACGACCACGACCACGGGCACGTCCACGACGGCGCGCAGGTAACGACGGATCCGTGGGGCTTGTTGTGGTTTATTTTTTCATATATATTTTTCAATACGGACAGTCTCCGCGCGCGAATTATTCGCTCTTCGGGTTGCTGACGGAACCGGAGTAAACCAGAGGCTAAATGCTAACTGCTAACGGCTCTGATTGGCGATACGACAGGCGAGGGGGCCGCGTCCCAAATTGCTCTTTCTAATTTGGGTAGCGCACTAGAATACGGACGCCATTTTTCTTCCTCACAGTATGTCAAGTACTGAAGTAGGGAGCAAGTAGAGTTTAAGGGTTTGCTCTGTGATTTGGGATACGGTCTCATTTCTCCCTTTAGCCAGCTCACTGATTTAATTTAATTTGATATTTTTTTCTTCACGGCGAAACATTTTATATTAAATAAACCGTGATATTTTATAATACTGACTTTAAATCTAAAATAAATATGTAAACACTACACAAAGTTCTTTCATTAACAGAGCCGGTGTATGATTTAAAATCTTTTATATTTTATATATCACTTATCTTTTTTTTTTTTTTTTTTTTTTTACAATATCAATATTTACAGACAGACTGTAAGGAGCAAAATTGTTGATTTCTTTTTGCTATTATAAAAAATCTTTACAGTTTTTAATTTTCAGATTTTTTGCAGATTAAATATTAATATTGTATGTGCAAATAATGTGTAAATTATCTTCATATAAACATATAAAAATGCACAAGGAAATTATTTTATATCACTGGTTTCAGTAATTTTATTTGAAGCTGAAAAGTTAATGTGATGCATCAATTATAAAAAAAAAATTGGATAAAATTTTTTCTTTTTCTTTTTTTTTTTTATTTACTTTTATTATTTAGAATGTGACCAATAATTTGTGACCAATATTTACTATAGAGATCGATTTCTCCTCGTTTCTCGAGCGCGTGTAGACAGTCACATAGAATACAGATTAACATGGCAGAGGCAGAGCTGCAACTTCCTGCACACACAACAGGAAAACAACATCTGGGTTTCTTTCTTGTGTGTGAAAGGGGTCATGAGTTAGAAGTCAGAAGGCACTTAAATTAAATTGTAAATTGATAAGTAAATTGATAATTCATATTTATTGTATCGTATCGTTGGCTATAAATCGAGACGTGAATCGTATCAGCCTCAGTTATAGAGATCCCTGATATGAGATCCTGCCTGATCCCCGATTTACATTCCGTTTCATTAATAACTATAATGGGGACCTACTTTTTTACGGTGCTCTGTGTGTGTGTGTGTGTGTGTGTGTGTGTGTGTGTGTGTGTGTGTTACACAATATAAGATCTGAAATAATCTGTTACAGAATATTAGTATCATAAGAGTAATTTCTACACTCTGCTCCTGTTCCTGTTGATTGTTTATTTATTTTTGTTCATCTGTGTTGGGTTTTTGTTTTTTGTGTGCTCTTTATTTTTATTTTTTTTACCAGACTGTAATTTTTCCCCTTTAGATCGACCTCTCGCAGCTTTCCCCGGAGGAGAAGTGGAGGTCTGTCTTTTCTGTTTTCTTTTTCCAAATAAAATGTAATAATTTCTGAATAGACACAGACGAATCGGGGATACGGTCTCGTTTCAGACGCTCGTATCCGATCTTTTTCTCTAATCACAACCATGTGGTCTTTTCAGCCGATTCTCATTCCGTCACTGATTATTACATTTACACTGTTTTTTTTGGGGGGGTTTGTTGGTGTTTGTGTGTGTGGGGGGTTTGTAATTGTCCTTTCTGGTGGACTCTTGATGCCAAAATACACTCGGGTGTGACTCAATGTTTACCGTAAGCCTCAGTAAATGTCGCTCGGCAAACGAGTGGAACCGGACTGAGAGAGAATATTTACTTTATAGAGAAATGATAAAGATATGATGAACTGATGATTGATCAGTAATCAGTTTTTTTGTTTGTTTTTTTCTTGTGAATCTATTAAATAATAAATGAATCAATTATCCTGGAAAGAGCTGCTACTTTATTTATGTTCTGTGTCATTAGTGTATTATTTTTATCATTAATTCATGTAAAAAATGCAGCTCAATGTTTACTTAAGAAAAATTCTAATACAAAATGTAAAAAAATATGAACAGCTTTCTTTCTTTCTCTCTCTCTATTATATATAATTCCTTTTTTCAGCTTAAATTTTTTGCTAAATATTAATTTGTCTTTTAATTTAAAATACGGGTACATTCCGCTATTTGCCACTAGGTGGAGGTGTTTCATTAGTTATTATCTATTGTGTCTTTCTCTTAAATACATACTGATTGATGTGGGTTTTTTTGTTTGTTTGTTTGTATGACAGACTGGAACATGCCAGAATGCATGCCAAGCACAAAGGGCACGAAGCCATGCACGCCGAGATGGTGCTCATCCTCATCGTCACGCTCGTCATCGCTCAGCTCGTCCTGGTGCAGTGGAAACAGAGGCACGCCAAGTCCTACAACGTGAGTACGCTCGAGCGCCGACATACACAAACCTTCACTGTTCACCCTCTCACCTGAGGAACACCAGGATTCTACTCGTGTAGATTTCTGCACATGAAAAGCCCTTATAAACAAACATACAATCCATACTTTATTATTATTATTATATATATATTTTTTTTTTATAATGTTTGCTCTATTTTAAAATAAAAAAATGTGCTGTTTGGTTACATCTGCCAGCACGTGAATGCAGAAGAGGGCGGATAGTGCTTTCCTAGTGTGCAGAGACACTCTGCTAAAATATAGCTATGTAAAATTATCTTGCAATTATTTTTTAATATAATAGACGTAATTTTTCCTGCAATTGAAACGTTGTAAATATATTATATATATTTTTTTAAATTAATGATTAAAAACAAAGACTTCGGGTTATTCCGCAGATTCAACACTAGATGGCGCTGTTTCGCTCATTATCTTTTTAATACGAACTGAACGCCAGATTTAAGTTTTGAATTTCTTGTCAGTGCTTGCAGTGTGACCTTTGACCTATAGTTACACCATTGCCCAACTTTTATCACCTACAGGATAAATATTTGGAGCACTGAGTTACTGGGAAATTACAACCGAAATTGGTTATTGTGCGAGTGAACAGACGAGTGTGTCGATCCGGTCGGGAATTTCTCGTGACGGGGAAATTACCGCAGATACCGATTCATTACGTGCCAAAGGTCACATATTACATCAAAGTACCAATATATGAAAAAAAATACAAAAATCAATTTCAAATTACTTAAAATTAAAAACTTTTTTTAATTTGTTTTATTTTGAAATGATCCCGAACTTTAAAAGCTGTCATGTTTAATGAAATGAACGAAATAATTTGCCTTGATTTTATTATTTTTGTATTTGAATTAGTCGAGGAATCGTTTCAGTTTTGGTTCTTTCATCATTTTAAACGGGTCTTAATGTTGCGACGTCCGTGTGACGCTGCATCTGATGCTCATCGAAATTCCGTGGTTGTTGTCGTGCTTTCCTTCTCTGGTCCAAATATCATTCGCTGTATTACGACTACAAATGTTTTTTTTGTTTGTTTTGGGGAAGTAAAAGAAGGCAGACGAGGAAACTTGCACGCTTTTATTTTACAGCAGTTACCCCATGCTGCACGAGCGACGTCTTCCACGTTCGTAACCTTTGAAACGGAGGAGAACAATGGCGTAATTGTGTGAGTCATCGCGAGTAGGATCTCATGATATCACAGAAACTAAAGCAATTTCTGAAAGAACCTGGTTATAAATAGACAATGGTTAAATATAAGTAGCCGTTCGTCACTTTGTTGTCACAACCCCCTGTTTTTATTTTGGAAACCTTTAGGAGTTAGAAATGCTCATGTTCTCATTGTTCTACAGTTGGTGACCCTGTTTCAGATGTGGGTGGTGCCTTTGTACTTCACCACAAAGCTGCACTGGTGGAGGTTCTTGGTGACGTGGTTCATCTTCTCGGTCGTGACCGCGTTCATCACGTTTCGCGCCACTCGCAAACCCCTGGAGTGCACCACGCCCAGGTAATACATCACAGTGCACCAGGAGTTGGGTCTGGGCTTGGGGTGGACCTCTGGGCTCCTGAGCAAAGCCCTTAACCCTGGTGGTGATTGTGGGTCAGTCTGGATAAAGATGCAGAAGTAAATGGGGGGGGAAGGGATTCTGAGAGGAAGTAAAAACTCATCAGATTATGGGGATTATCTGTTCTTCAGAATGAACTCGACTTCTGTTCTGTAACATCTTCATGACTTGACCATGACCCATTAGAGTTCTGTGTTTCTCTCTCTCTCTCTCTCTCTCTCTCTCTCTCTCTCTCTCTCTCTAGATTGGTTTACAAATGGTTTCTCCTACTGTACAAGATCAGCTACACGACAGGCATTGTGGGATACAGTGTAGTCATGTTCACCCTCTTTGGCATCAATCTGATATTTAGGTGAGTCGAACACACGCCGATTTCAAAGCAAAGACGTGGCATTCTAAAATGTACGCACCTCCAGAGCTACATAAACATCCGTCCTGTTTTTAGGCCGCTGGACACGTGAACAAGTAACGTTTCTGTTTAAAACATTTCTGAAACTGAAAAACCTTTATATAATTGTATGGCCAAAAGTATTGGGACATCCGCCTTTTCCACACACGAGTGGTTTTTCCTCAAAACTGTTGAAAACACAACTGTTCCAGACATCTCAAAGCATGATTTTATGGTTTCCAGAAACCACCTAGAAATCTGAAATGCCCACGTGAGCATTTGGAAGAGCGAGAATAGATTCCACAGTCACGTGTTCAAACTGTGGTGTTAGTAATTATGGATAATTATAATATATATAATTATATATGTGTGTGTAAATTTCCATAATTATTTATAACATTACTATATATATAAAATGAGGCTCATTATATAAATCTCCAGCAAGTCACAGGTCCTAAAAAAAAGATGTTTACTTCTAGTGTTTTAAAACAGCATAATGTATATTTTATATTATAAGTAGATTAAAGGATTATATGACAGGGAACCGCCCATGGAATCCTAAGTCATGTGATGTGATGTGAGTCATCACGACATTGTCTCGCACTACAGTCACATGCTATGAGCGAGTCGTGTAAAATACACTGTCATGGAAACGATGTTAAACATAACGAGTCATTAAACATTAAATGCTAATAATCAGAAAATTAACCTGCATCTCGTTAACGTATTGATCATCAACGAATTACGTTTACTCACGTTACTGTGACTTCTACATTTTAAAGTGGTTTTTAAAATCTGTATTTTTTTTTTAAGTATGTTTTGTTTGAAGTTTTGTACTTAACTACATTTTAAATCATAATAGTTACTTAGTAAAAAAAAGAAAATAATGCAGGGGGAAACTGATTGCAGTTGTGATTTTTCTCGTTTTCATAAATGACAACTTTTTGCTTCAAAAGTGCACAACTCACATTAGACTCAAATTATAGACTGTAGTTATTTATTTGTCTTTTTTTTATTTTTAAAAGTGTTCCATAAATTGTAAACAACTAGTTTGAGAATTCGAGTAATTAAGTAGAATTTTAGAGCCGCTAACATACTTAATTAGAATGTCGTTACAGTAGTATTTTTACTACTGAATATTTCATGACTCCTTCTACCTCTGTTGATTACTAGAGGAATTAAAACACGCCCCTTTTCTTCACCTTTATTTCTCAGAATAAAGCCGGAAGATTCCATGGATTTTGGCGTTTCCATGCTCTTTTACGGACTCTATTACGGCGTCCTGGGCAGGGATTTTGCCGAGATGTGCGCAGACTTCATGGCTTCCACAGTCGGCGTGAGTATCTCCTGTAGGTTTTTGTATCGCTCCTGACGAAAACCCTGCGAGAAGGAGAACGTTCTAGTAAATGTGTTGTTTTTCCAGTGGTGTATGTGGAAGAGGGCTGAAAGCGTTTAGATATTGATTTTGTCACCTTTGCGGCGTTGTTGTCAGTTTTACAGCGCATCAGGAATGCCCACTAAACACCTCTCGGACAGCATCTGTGCCGTCTGCGGTCAGCCCATCCTGGTGAGTGTGGACGAAGAGGGGATCATGGAGAACACCTACAGGCTGTCGTGCAACCATGTGTATCCTTCCTCGCTACGACGTGTTCGTCTGATCAACTCGTACCGAATGAACTCGTTTCAGTCACATGACTGTAGCGTGTGTGTGTGTGTGTGTGTGTGTGTTTTGACTGTGAACTCGAATTGGAAGTTAGTTTTGGTTGGGGATGTGAAAAGCTTCCTGAATGTTTCTACAAAATAAAGCACACAACACACTTCCTTGATGTTTCTACTAAAGAACACAGCGAGTATTTCCCAGAAGGTCGTTTCACACGGTGTGTATCCTGTGTTACCTGGGTTTTTTTTTTTTATCACTCATTTCCTTTAGAAGTATGAGGAAAAAACACTGCAGTCTTCTTATTTTAAATTCCTGATACACTCCAGGAATAATTCTTCTTCCTCTTCTTCTTCTTCTTTCGGCTGCTCCCATTAGGGGTCGCCACAGCGGATCATCCGTCTCCATACCACCCTGTCCTCTACATCTGCCTCTTTTACACCAACTACCTGCATGTCTTCCCTCACCACATCCATGAACCTCCTTCTTGGCCTTCCTCTTTTCCTCCTACCTGGTGGCTCCATCCTCAGCATTCTCCTACCAATATAATTCATGTCCCTCCTCTGCACATGTCCAAACCATCTCAATCTCGCCTCCCTCACCTTGTCACCAAAACATCCTACATGCTGTCCCTCTAATAAACTCATTTCTAATCTTATCCATCCTCGTCACTCCCAACGAAAACCTCAACATCTTCAGCTCTGCTATCTCCAGCTCCACCTCCTGCCTTTTACTCAATGCCACTGTCTCTAAACCATACAACATCGCAGGTCTCACCACAGTCCTATAAACTTTCCCTTTCAATTTTGCAGATACCCTACTATCACAAATCACTCCTGTCACTCTTCTCCACCCACTCCACCCTGCCTGCACTCTTTTCTTCACTTCTCTAACACACTCTCCATTACTTTGCACTGTTGACCCCAGGTACCTGAATTCCTCCACCTTCCAAGCTCTTCTCCTGCAACCGAACCACTCCACTGCCCTCCCTCTCATTCACACACATGTATTCTGTCTTACTCCTACTGAGTTTCATTCCCCTTCTCTCCAGCGCATATCTCCACCTCTCCAGGCTCTTCTCAACCTGCTCCCTACTCTCACAACAAATCACAATATCATCCGCAAACATCATAGTCCAGGAGACTCCTGTCTGACCTCGTCCGTCAACCTGTCCATCACCACTGCAAACAGGAAAGGGCTCAGGGCGATCCTTGATGCAGTCCAACCTTCACCCTAAACCAGTCTGTCATACCTACTGCACACTTCACTGCCGTCACACTGTCCTCATACATGTCCTGCACCACCCTCACATACTTCTCTGACACACCTGACTTCCTCATACAATACCACAACTCCTCTCTTGGCACTCTGTCGACGCCTTCTCTAAATCCACAAATACACAATGCAATTCCTTCTGTCCTTCTCTATACTTCTCCATCAACATTCTCAAAGCAAATAAGGCATCTGTGGTGCTCTTCCTCGGCATGAAACCATACTGTTGCTCACAGATGGTCACCTCTTCTCTCAGCCTGGCTTCCACTACTCTTTCCCATAACTTCATGGTGTGACTGATCAACTTAATTCCCCTGTAGTTACTGCAGGTCTGCACATCTCCTTTATGCTTAAAGATCGGTACCAGCACACTCTTCTCCATTCCTCAGGCATCTTCTCACCTTCCAAAATCCTGTTAAACAATCTGGTCAAAAACTCCACTGCCATCTCTCCTAAACATCTCACGCTTCTACGGTATGTCATCTGGTCCAACCGACTTTCCACTCTTCATCCTCTTAATCGCTGCTCTCACTTCCTCCTTACTAATCCTATCTACATCCTGCTTCACCAACTCCACATCATCCAACCTTCTCTCTCTCTGATTTTCCTCATTCATCAGCTGCTCAAAATACTCCCTCCACCTTCTCAACACACTCTCCTCACTAGTCAACACATTTCCCTCTCCATCCTTTACTGCTCTAACTTGCAGTACATCCTTTCCAGCTCGGTCCCTCTGCCTGGCTAATCGGTACAAATCCTTTTCTCCTTCCTTAGTGTCCAACCTCTCATACAGCTCCTCATATGCCTTTTCCTTGGCTTTCGCCACATCCTCTTAACCTGCTGCCGCATCTCCTTGTACTCCTGCCTACTTTTCTCATCACTCTGTCTATCCCACTTCTGTTTTGCCAACCTCTTTCTCCTTATGCTCTCCTGCACTTCCTCATTCCACCACCACGTCTCCTTGTCTTCCTTTCTATTTCCAGATGTCACACCAAGTACTTTTCTAGCTGCCTCCCTCATCACTCCTGCAGTAGTTGCCCAATCATCCAACACCTCCTTAACACCACTGAGCCTCTCTCTGACCTCTTCCCTGAACCTCACTACACTCTTCCTCCTTCAGTTTCCACCATCTTATTCTTCTTTCAGTCCTCACTCTCCTCCTCTTCTTCTTCGCCTCCAAAACCATCCTACAGACCACCATCCTATGCTGTCTAGCTACACTGTCCCCTGCCAACACCTTACAGTCTCCAATCTCCTTCAGGTTGCATCTCCTGCATAGCACATAGTCCACCTGTGTGCACCTTCCTCCACTCTTATACGTCACCCTATGATCCTCCTTCTTCTTAAAATAAGTGTTCACCACTGCCAATTCCATCCTTATAGCAAAATCTACCACCATCTGCCCTTCCACATTCCTCTCCTTAAAACCATACCTACCCATCACCTCCTCGTCACCTCTGTTCCCTTCACCTACATGCCCATTAAAGTCCGCCCCAATCACCAACCGTTCTTTCCTAGGTACACCATCTACCACTTCATGTTAACCCGGGCCTCGACCGATCCGGTATGAAATTCTCATTTGTGATCCGCATATTTGATTTGGCACGTTTTACGCTGGATGCCCTTCCTAACGCAACCCTCCCCATTTACCCGGGCTTGGGACCGGCACTAAGAATGCACTGGCTTGTGCCTCCCTAATGGCTGGGTTACACTCCAGGAATAATTACACACACAAAAATAGTCCTGCACTTACGAGTTAATAACTATACAACACCAAAAGCGAAATAAATCTACACAGGTGTAAGAACAAAAAAAAAATCATGAAGTCATTATAGGATAAGAAAAGCAGTTAAAATTGTGAAATCACGAGGAACAATGAGGAAATAAATGTGACTAAAACTCCTATAATTATATTTTCACTCAGCGGTTTCTGAAGAGTTGCAGCAACAAACAACACAAAAAAAGGAAGTGGGTGTTCTGTCTGTCGTCACGTTGATCTCTGACTGGTCTGAACGTGTGTGTCACTGCAGGGAAAACCTTCATTTATTTTCCATAGACTATAAACAGAGAATTGAGTGTGTGTGTGTTGCTGTGTTTGAGCATCGTGTTTATTTTCGCACATGGTTTTATGTTTACACACAGAAGTTCCGCATCTCCACTGGACCGTTATCATGAATTGGTATTCTGGCGATGAGATGAAGATGGTGGTCAAATGATTGCACTCGTTCTGTGACGTTTCTGCTCTTGCTTTATTTCGTAATTTACATAATGGACATTGGTTGACCTTTAACGTTTCGCACAGACTCATTATCCACTGCTGCGTCACGTCTTTCACCCAGCCGAAGCTTCCTCTTAGTGCCGCGTTTTGTCTACGGTTTGCGCCGTAACCAAAATTATACCACAATTACATCACAGTTACACCACAATTACATCATAATCTTCAAATGAATTGGATCCCAGACCTTTAGAAACGTGTTACTACTGAAAAAAAAAGCAGAGCTGAGTAACCAGTCACACGTCAGTGGTCGCAGTAAACGACTCGGTCTGCGTTTCTGCAGGGATTTCATTATAAAGGTGGGGGTTTGTGTCGTGTAACAACATTTTAGCCCTGATTTTATTCCCTGCATCGATCCAACCAGACCTGAGGGTGAGCAAACTCCTCGCTTTTCACAAACTCCTCGCTCTTTACAATCTTCACAAACTCCTCGCCCGTCAAGCTCTCCTCGCTCTTCAGAAACTCCTTGCTCTTCTTCACAAACTCCTCGCTCTTCACAATCTTCACAAACTCCTCGCCCTTCAAGGTCTCCTCGCTCTTCAGAAACTCCTTGCTCTTCTTCGCAAACTCCTCGCTCTTCACAAACTCCTCGCTCTTCACAATCTTCACAAACTCCTCGCGCTTCACAATCTTCAAACTCCTCGCTCTTCGCAAACTCCTCGCTCTTCGCAATCTTCACAAACTCCTCGCTCCTCACAAACTCCTCGCTCTTCACAATCTTCACAAACTCCTCGCTCTTCACAAACTCTTTGCTCTTCTCAAACTCCTCGCTCTTTACGCTCTTCACTTTAAAATTCTGTGCTCTTCATGAGCTCCTTCCTTTTTATGAACTCTTATGAAATGAGCAACATTTAGAAAGAGAATGGAGTGTGTGTGTGTGTGTGTGTGAGAGAGAGAGAGAGAGAGAGAGAGAGAGAGAGATGCAAAAAAACAGACTGACTCAATTTTTACTTCTAAGGATCTGCTACTGTAGGGCACGAACTTAAATATCATCAGAAAAGGTCATGTGATTGAGTCTGAACTGAAACCATTAAAGCAGTGGATAAAACCTGTTCTTTTTTTAACCTGAGTGATGATTTTATTAACATTTTAAACTTTAAGTCTGGATCACGGCTGTATTTCTTTCCTTAACTGATTTTTTCACAGATTTCATGAGTTCTGCATACGAGGGTGGTGCATTGTGGGTAAGAAACAGACATGCCCATACTGCAAAGAAAAGGTGGACCTGAAGAGAATGTTCAGTAATCCGTATCCTTTCTCAGTGTGTGAGTGTGTGATTTTGTTATATTCATGCATTATTGTTTGGCTAAAAGTGGAAGACGGATAAACCGATAGACTGAGAGGGATAAACAGACAGAATGATGGAGAGAGAGAGAGAGAGAGAGAGACTGACTGAAATGTGAAATTTGTCAAAAATCACCACCAAATATTTTCAGCTTTTTTAAAGACAGACTGATGTGAAAGGGACGGAGAGAAAACAGAGTTTTGACTTATAATAAACATAATTGTAATTTAGATTTGATACAGTAAACATTGGCTTGAGGTGTTTACCAAAATGTATGTTCCCTAAAATTCATCTGGAAAAAGCTCTCTCTCTCTCTCTCTCTCTCTCTCTCTCCCCCTCTCCCTCTCTCTCTCTGTGCTGAGTTTTGCCTATTTGCACTGATCATTGTCTAATCCCTGGGCTTCCCTGTGTACAGTGTAAAAACTTCTGCAGTTTACAGGAAATTGAGTGTGTGTGTGTGTGTGTGTGTGTGTGTGTGTGTGTGTGTGTGTGTGTGTGTGTGTGTGTGTGTGTGTGTGTGTGTGAGAGAGATTTAATCTTGTGTCGAGTTTCCTCGTTGTTTACGGATGATGGTGCATTGAGGTAGTTCTGGAGAAACAGCACTCGACTCATCCAGTAGTTTCATACAAAATAAAAGTGAAACAAACCCAGGTGATGATTTACTAGTAAGAAGTGGTGTAACATGATGTATCTATTTACTGAAACTTGTTCTGAATGCTGATGTTTTTGTGTGACGCACTAAACGTGAAGCCGCCTGATTGCCCTGTTCTAACTGGAAACCCGGGATTTAGGAACATTTAGTTCAGAAATAACAGCATTGATTTTTAACTTGTATCAATCACACACACAATCATAAAGAACACGTGATGATATCACCATGTTTTTTTGGGGGAATTTTACTGTTTTTTTTTTTTTTTTTTTTTTTTTAAATCAACCCTCAAACCTGCCACTTTATTAGGAACAGCTGTGCAGTTACTCAGCTCTCGTGTTAATCAGCTCATGAGCTTCAGCCCTCATCGTTCATGTCAAAACATATCAAATCAGCCGTCTGAAAATCACACACACACACACACACACGCACCAAGCACTCTTTTAATTGGTCATTGATCCATTAAAACTGTAATTGGAGACATTAAATGGTATATTTATACTGTAATACTGCCCTTATATTATTATAATAATTATTTTATTCCCTAAAATATTTTTAAGTTCATCAATTAAATAAAATGAGTATAATGATCAAATTAAATCATTAATTAGAATTTATTTAATAATAATAACTAAGACTATTTAAAAGTTCCTACATATAAATATAAATTGAAAGACATTTATTCAATTGATTATTATTTTAAGTTGTTAAATATTTAGTTTGTTTATTTATTTATTTATTTATAATAAAAGTATAGATATATGTATTTTATATCAAGCAAAAGCCCAGGAGTTTCATCTCTTCAGAAAGACTTTACTTATGTGAAGGTTGGAGACTTTATACAGAATTCTGCAAGAAATAAATAATAAAAATAAACATAAACATATTAGAACTGCACAAAAGTGAAAAGTATGTCGCCTAACCCTGGATCCGGCTGAGCTCTGACAGGAGAGGACCAGACCAGGTTTCTCTCCAAAGTCCCTGAGATAACGTTCTGCTTTTATTAAACTTTAAATTACTCCTAATAAATCATTTATTATATTCGATTATTGGAAACTGTTTAAAGCCTCATCATTTTTGTGTTTTATATAATAAACTGAACAAAATTGTCGCTTCAAAAATGTTGAATTTTCTCAGAGACAGCTTTTGGTTTTTATTACCTTTATTTATTGATTGATTTAATGTTTTTTTTATATATATTCTTTTTATAGTTGGGTTTATGCTCTAAAACCATGTTCCGCTGTAATTAAACAAGCCGCTTCGTGATTGGCTGATTGGATTGACACACAAATGTTCAGGTGGTTGTTGTTTTTTCTCCTTAACCAGTGACTTTAAGGTGGGAGAGACCTCATGTCATGTACGGGCAGCTCCTGGACTGGCTTCGTTATCTCGTAGCCTGGCAGCCGGTCATCATCGGACTGGTGCAAGGCATCAACTACATCTTGGGTCTGGAGTAATGGCCACATCCGTCCCAGACAGAGACAGAGACTATACACAGTCTATGGTTTAATGGACACTGGGGTTGGAACTGTAATCTCCCAGAGTGTGTAATGTACTGTATATTGGCGCACACACTGTGCTTATGTGTATTTAAATGAGAGAGAAGAAGAAAAAAAAAAAAAAAAAAAGAACTGCTCGAGGTCTGGCTTCATTTCTGAATTTTCTGTCTTAATGTTTTAAATGGTTATTTACATTTTTCTTCATCTTCCTTTTTTTTCAACTTTTTTCCAGTTATAATGAAATCTTCTTTCCCACTTCACCCACTAAAATCCCTTCTCTCATTTCTCATCAGTACTGAAGTGTTGAGGTTTTTTTTTTTCCCCTGTAGTGATCAGCAGCATGAACGTGGAGGGGAATCTGGAGGGTTTGTTTCTCCAAGCGTTCCTGCGTCTGACCTTCAGCATGCTGGTGTTCCTGACCGTTTCATTACTGCTCAGGACTGAATCATATTTCTCCGTTTTATTTGTTTAGCGTCGGCGTTTACACTGAATTTGCTGTCATGAGAGTCACAGGATGGAGTGACTGAAGGATTGTGTGCTGTCTGTTGGGAAATTTTGGGAAATGTGTCTGAGATTTTTTTGGAAGTTTCTACGCCGAGGCAAATAAAGGGATTTAAGGAGAATGTTGATTAAAGCTTTGAGGTCTGACAGGATTCATTTCATGAGATGATATTTAGATGTTGAATGGTCCAAATTTCCTGGATCATTTACATTAAAGTATCATTACAGATGGACATGATGATTAAAAAAATATATTTTTTTTTTTTTGTTTTTGTTTTTCCCCTCACTACACCATTCCAGAACCTTCCAGAAAATGAATCCACTGTATTACATAAAAGGACAGAATATTCCTGATCATCATGATTCGTGAAAACGTTTCTACAATATTTGATGGTTGCTCTGGTCACGTGGTTCCTCTGGTCATGTGTATTTATTAGCCTGGATAAAAAAATTAATAATATTAATCCGGATAGTCCGTGTTAGCAAAGCGTACACGGTTATATTTGGATATTTATTTATTTTACATTATTATTGTTCTAAACCTTCACTGTCTATATTCTGTTTAATTCCGGAAAATAATTAAAGTGGGTGGAATTTTCCACACTAGTCTGGATTAATGAGGTAATAAAAACCAGCATTACTTTTCATTTACATGACGCACTGTCCAAGAAGGAGGAAGTCCTTGGACGTCACAGTTTGTTTAAAACCCTGGGCGCTTCTCTGTTGATGCTCTGAATCCTGAACCATGATCTGGAGTCTCACCAGCACCAGCACAGGTAAATCTTCTGTTTGTTTCTCTTAAAGTTTTAATTCGATTTAAAAAAAAAAAAAACATCCCGTTTTGAGGAGAATCTGCTGCAGATGAATGTTATGGCTTTGCTTTTATGTCTTTACAATAAACCCGTGTGGAGTTCAGGATGAGATTAAACACTGCGAGGAAAACTGGAGGATTATTATAATTATTTTAGAAGTCGACTCTTTTTTATTAAAAATGTTTCCTGCAGTTTATAATTTATCTTAATTTTTAGATTAATTTCACTGCTGTACTTCGATTTAACAGCTGTTTCATTTCCGAAAAAATATTTCCAACAATCAATTGTTTATTTTAAACTTTTATTTCAACTCTTAAACAAGTCACACATTTTGTGGATATTTGTATAAAATGTGTATAAAACACGTTATTCATTAAAATGTTAATTCCATCCAAGAGCTTGTGATTTATAAAATTTATATGAATTGTTTATGATGATAATTATAAGAAATAAATAATAAATATACAGTTGATTATGTGGGAACATATAGAATAGAAGTTTTTAAACATAGAAGTAAGAATTGTGGAATTTTATTTGACCTCGTGGTGTGTGTGTGTGTGGTTGTGTTTGTGTGTGTGTGTGTGTGTTTAGGTCAAAAGTATTTCGTGTTAATTGTTGACTGATTTGTTTATGAAGCGACGCAATCATTTAGTTTCACTTTTAAAATGTGTAAATGTTTGGGGATTTTCTTGGACAGAAATTTCAGTGAAGTTTAAACTGTAATGTGAAACAAAACCACTGAAATTTTATTCACTTTCCATCCTGAAATAAAACCCTGAAGTCTCTCAGTGTGTCGCGGCACAGAGACAAGAGAACGAGATTTCTTTTCATTCTGACGTCATAATAATGAAAAAGATCGTAGTTATCAGATTTTATCTTCTAATTTAACGTTTTTAGTAGCTTTTTAAACTGATATTAAAATAAATAATCTTCCAGTTGGTCTAATTATCATAAACATATCTTTTTTATTATGTATTTTATAATCTGGTTTTATTTACATGTTAAACAATTTGTGCAAAATGAGACTTTTTGTTTTGTTTTTTACAAGAAAAGTGTAAAAGTGCTTGTCTTTTTTTTTTTACAATAAGCATTTTATTCATTTATTCAATTGGTTGTTTGTTTAAATATTTGCACTTTTTTGGGCACAAAAGCTGTAAATGGTTTTTTGTTTTAGATTTATATTAGATTAATATTAGATTTAATCGTTTTCCTTAAATTTCCATATAATTGAATGTTTTATTAGACATTTGAGCTCTATACATTTGAACCCAGTTTTAGTTTAATTTTACTGCTCGTGTTTATGTTTATGAAGTAAAACAACTATAATATACATCTACAAATACACTGTATGGTCAAAAGTATGCGGACACCTGACCATTAGATTTCTCTGTTGTTCTTTTTGAACATCTCATTCCACATATTGTCGTAATTTCATCCTATAATGAGCTTCACTCTTCTGGGAAGATGTTCCACAAGAATTTGTGGAGATTCGTTCAGCTACAAGGGTGTTAGTAAAGTCAGGTAGTGATGTAGGTGAGAAGGTGAGGAGGCCTGGGGTGCAGTCAGCGTTCACATCTTCATGGAGCTGACTTTGTACACAAGGGCATTGTCATGCTGGAACAGGTTTGGGTCTCCTAGTTTAAGTAAAGGAGCAATTTTACGCTGCATCCAAAGATGTCTGATACAATTGTGTGCCTCTAATTTTGTGTAACAGTTTGGAGAAGAACCACGTGTGTGTGGAAATGTTGGGTGTCCCAGTAGCTTTGGCCAAATAGTTTAGGTTTTAAAAGCTAATATTTTGTTAGTAAGATGAACATGTGTATGTTTGTGTGTGTGTTGTGTGTTTAGGAACTCTCGGTGTGTGTATCTGCGCCGTCATGTTGCTCCACTGCTCTTACAGCTCGGCTCGTTCCAGTATGTTTACAGCTCATTTACAAACTCATCACATTCCTCTTTCAGTTACACGTGTCTCAGGATTTTCACCCACATTTACGTGATTAGATCTGTTACACACAATTATTCTTTTAACACGTTACATGAACTGAATCGTTTTAACCTTCTGGAATATTCCGTTCTGCAGATAATCAAGTCCGAGCTCCTACTATTGTCAGCATAATGCAAAAGGATGAAAGTAAGATGTTTTCCTGTTCTTCATTTCCACATGCAGAGATTTTCAGTGTGTTTACAGTCATTTCTCTACACTAAGGCACAAAATGATGTTTGTAAACCTGAGCATGTGTTTATGACGATCACGTTGTAGGTAGCAGCTGCACAATCACCTGTAAAGTGAACCCTGGAGGACTTCCACGTGAGACCATGGTGTACTGGTTGGCTGGTGGCGAATTTGTAGAACTGGTTCATAAAGACATCACCATGATATCTACAGTGAAAAGGTAAGAGCTTTAAGAGGCAATATCATTATCATACCACAACCAATCAGCCGGTGCTATTTCTAAATTAAAAAACGTTTCAGATGTTCTGCTGAACCTCATGCTAATAATAATCACGTTCTGGTTTTCTATAGTGAAATGTAGAGGGTGATGTTTTCTGAACATTTCAGAATTCTCATCCACTATATTATTCAGGACATTAAAAGTAGCTCTAAATGGTTAAAAATGCATATTAGTCCACATTATTCATGCTGTTGTAAGAAAATAATCACATCACACCAGCATGGACTCGTTGTTGGTAACAAAACTTCCCTGTGGATTTTATACATTAATAGAGTTTTATGTTTATTTTAACATAAGAACGTCTGAAAGACTCATTAAGCTACTGAGAAGGTTCGACTCGAGAACTGTGACGATGGATTCAGACTGTAATTAATATAAACAGTCTGCTAAAGTGGCTCAGGGTTGCAGTTATCATGAGCAGTATGAATGCAGGTGATGCCTTCAATAATAATGAAATTGTAATGAATGGACTTTCAGTGTTGAGGATCACTTTCAAGTCTGGTTCCTTTCTCATACCATCTCAGGGGGTTTTTATTTGAGCTGAACTGAACTTCTGACTGTTTTTGCAGGTCACATGATGGGACGGAGTACCTCCTCGAGAAGATGGTGTTCAGAGTGCTTTCTCCGGAAATCCTGAACACCAAGTTCACCTGTGTAGCCCTCAGTCCAGCCGGCTTTGACAATAAAATCGTTCGGATCGGGAAAGTATGCTGACTGACCTTTGACCTTCCCATTAATCAAATTTAATATAAAGAGTCTGAATATGATTCAATTCTGTGACTGAATAAAATAACAGCTAAATAAACACTTTTTATTTTTTATTATTCCTGTAAATCTCATGTCCATTTATGAATTTCTCTTTCTCTTGTGCAAATATCCAGGGGATTTTAATTTGTGTGTGTGTGTGTGTGTGTGTGTGTGTGTGTGTGTGTGTGTGTTTATGCAAATAAGAATCATAAAACTGTTCCATAAAATCTTTCAACACATCCATGTTTTGTTCATTTATGATTTTTTTGTGTATATAATCATTGTATATTATCAGTTATGCTTTATTTTACACTACATTCTCAGTGAGAACAAATAAATACTTCTATTGTGTAATAACACTGTTTATTGATATTGAGCATCTGTGAGACATTTATTTCCATTACAGAAAATATTTTAGTAAGATAAAGAGGCCACTGAGCCTATAATCAGTTTTAAAATGGGGTTGATGAGTGAATTGGACCAGATAACAGAGGAAACATATCAATTATTGAATTTTATACAAACAAATAAATAAATAAATAAATAATAGAAAAAAGGTTTGGTACTGGATTTGATGTTATTTCGAGTTGAGTTGAGTTTTCTTGTTCATGATCTCGACCCAACGTTTTCTTGTTGTCGAGTGGATACCAATGGTTGATGCTTATTATCCATGATGCTGTGATTATGCTGCTTCTAGAACATGCTCTCACACTGAATACACGGAAAAATGAAGTGCTAATCACAAGGAAACAATGTTATGTCAAGATCATGTGAAAATTATGTCATGATCATCAGAAAACAAGAAAGAAAAACATTTAGAATGCATGGCCTCTTAGGACCTCCGTAGAAATGAGCAAGACAGATTTAATTTTTAAAGTTAAACTTTTAAATATATATTTGTCAGTGGTGGACAGTAAAGAAGTCAATTTATTTCATTATTGTACTTAAGTAGTTTTTTTCACGTCTCGGTATTTTACTAAACTATTTCCATTCAGGGAAACTTTTACTGTAACCACAACATTTCGAAGTCAAATTTTTTACTTTTTACTCAACCACATTTTGTGATATCAGTCGTTCCTTTTTATTTATGAGGATGAAAAAGTATCATGGTGTTTCTGTTTCAGTGTGTACAGCAGTCAAAGACCTTGGTGTGATTATTGACCCGAGTCTTTCCTTTGAGTCTCACGTGAATAATATCACCAGGATCTCCTTCTTTCACCTTAGAAATATTACTAAAATTAGAAATATGATGTTGTTACAGGATGCAGAAAAACTAGTAGATGCTTTTGTAACATCTAGATTAGACTACTGTAACGCTTTACTGTCTGGGTGTTGGAGTAAGTGGAGAAATAAGCTTCAGTTAGTTCAGAATGCAGCAGCAAGAGTCCTCACTAGATCTAGAAAATATGATCACATCAGCCCTGTTTTAATCATCTACACTGCTCCCAATTACATCTCACACTGATTATAAAATACTACTACTGACGTATAAAGCACTTAACGCTCTCACGCCGCAGTATCTGAGTGAACTTCTGTACCAGGATGATCCTCCACGCCTACTTAGATCAAAAGGTGCAGGCTATTTGTTGGTACCTCAAATAATGAAGACAGTTTTGTGTTCATGATAATTGTAATAGAAATCAATCAGTGTTTGAGTCATAGATAGATCAGTGTGCTGAGAGTCACGTTCGAGTCTTTTCACATAAACTGAAGTGATTAAGCAAAAGCAAAAATTGTAATAGGAACATTATAGTCATAATGAATCATAGTTACATCATTGCATAGATCTATCTAATCTCTGCAATGGCGTAATACATTTTTTGAACTGCAGGTGGCGGCAAACTCGAGGCTCGACGCGGTCGGTGACGTCATGACACAGAGGCGGAGCTCTTCGTTTGAAAGTGGCGGGTGAATTGAAAGAAGCTGCTGCATCTGTAGAGGGGAAACAAAATGGCGGCTTGTGGTGTTTAGTAGCTGGGGGTTTATTTTAGATGACAGGAGCCGCCCGGAGTTTTGTTCTTCTTTTTCATAGTTTTTTATTTTAATTATACTGCATTCAAGTTTGTTTTTAAGTCCCGTTGAAGTCAAAACGATTCTGACGGAACATTTGGAGAAAGTTTGCTCCAGTGAGGCGTCTTCAACAAAGCGGTTTCTCTCAGGTAGGTTCTGAGGAAAGCAATTAGCCTCCTGCTAGCTGACTAAACGTATATGATATTGATATTTATAATTATTGAAAGTATTTTCACCTTTTAAAATAAACGAAAGAAAAGGCGAGTGAATGAATGTGGTCACTAGAAGGAGGTCAGTATGTTCATCATCTCCGAAACTCTTATTTTTTTTTACCATCTGAAAGAAAAGAAAATCAAAAACAGGTTCATTTTGTGTTCTTTGTGTTCTTTCAGAATGACGAAGGAGGAGGATAAAGTGATTCCGGTTCGTGTGGCTCTCCGCTGCCGTCCTCTGGTTCCTAAAGAGCTGAATGAAGGATGTCAGAGCTGTTTAACCTTCACCCCTGGAGAGCCCCAGGTCTCACCCCAACTCCACACACTACACACTGGGCCACATTAATAGCAACACCTGTATACCTGGTCATACCTGCAATTATCTCATCAGCCAATCACATAGCTGCATTTATGTGCCCTGGAGCTCTGTCTCAAATCTCACTTATACAGTTCGGTCCAAAAGTACACTTAGACACTTCACGTGTCAACAAAACAAACGCCTCATTGCATTGCAGCCACTCGTATGTTGTTCCTCATAGAATTTAATATCCTCCTTTTAAATATTTTATCTCTTGACTAATATATAGAATAAGGGTTGGTGCGCTCGCTCTCTCTCTCTCTCTCTCTCTCTCTCTCTCTCTCTCTCTCTCTCTCTCTCTCTATCTGTTGATCTAAAACAACTTTGTTTTGATGCATGTCCACAGATCCACAGTTCAAATATTTACAGTAAAGTGCAGATCAGTGATGTACCTTTGGGTTACTCATTTCCACAACTCTTTTTACACTTTTATTTGTCCCACAATGGGGAAGTTTCCGTGTTGCAGCAGCCAAGAAATGTGCAAATATAAAGTAGAGATGCAAACACATACAGTACAGTAAATAAATACAGACAAAACAATAGCAGTTACACTTTTCTTTATTGCACATAAATATAAATGATTGTTATTCAGGACTGATAGAAGGCGAGTGTGAACACAACAGGTTTCGGAATGGTGCGGGAAAACAAAAAACATCCGGCGAGAGTGGGCTCGGCGGGTGGGAAACGCTTTGGTGATGAGAGAAGGTCAGAGGAGAACTTTTCAGGTTAACTGGTAACTCAAATAGTTATTCTTTAGAGTCATAGTGAGCAGAAATGTATGCCAGAAAGCATCGTGCATTCAAAAAATTACTGAGATTTATGAAGACTGATGCATGTAGGTGTCTCCTCGACCCCCAGCTGTCCTCCAGTCACCTGTCTGAATCATACTAGCATCTTTGTGTTTTACGTCCAGGTGGTGGTGGGTAACGATAAAGCTTTCACGTACGACTACGTGTTCGATCCGAGTACGGAGCAGGAGGAAGTGTTCAACACGGCCGTGTCTCCTTTACTCTCAGGCCTTTTCAAAGGTTTGTACCGATTTCCTTAGAGGAAAAGCTCCCTGGAAGTGGGCGTGGCTTCCGGGAAGTGGCTAAGAATGTGTAGCTGTGTAAATGGTGTGTAATGACGTGTGTGTGTGTGTGTGTGTGTGTGTGTGCAGGTTATAATGCCACGGTGCTTGCGTACGGTCAGACCGGCTCGGGGAAGACGTTCTCCATGGGAGGTACCTACACGTCTGCGCAGGAGGATGAGCCCATCGTCGGAGTCATTCCCAGAGTGGTCCGGAAAATCTTTCAGGAAAAGGACAAGAAGCCAGAGTGCGAGTTCCTCCTCACTGTTTCATATCTCGAGGTATGATGTTCCTGTAGAACATCTCAAGGTGTTCCAGCCTTCCTATTTCAAATATCATGTGGTATGTGGAAGAAACCTTTCGAGGAACCAGGCTCAAAAGGGAACCCATCCTCATCTGGTTGATGTTTCTGAAGTGGGAGATGGTTCTGAAGATCCACTGTTACTTTATGGATCTTTAAGCTGTTTATGTTGAGAAACATTCTCGGGTTTAGTGGTCTACAATTAAACAGAGATCGGAGAGAAGAAAGGGAGATCATCACTGGTAATTGGAACTGTGAATTTTGTAATTAGGGACAGGTGATCTTCACCTTCTGGTCGAATAGATTCACAGTTTGGTGGACTTGTAACTCTTATGAAGTTTCACGATTAAGAAATAAAACCTGGAGTGCTATTCATCATTCAGGAACGTCCTGGATCTCACTCATCGCTATAAAACGAGTCGGTGTGTAACTGATCTTCCATCGACTTTATTACAGATTTACAACGAAGAGATTTTGGACCTTCTGTGTACCTCAAAGGACAAACCAGTTATCAGCATCAGAGAAGATCCAAAGGAAGGCATCAAAGTGAGCATGAAACTTCAAACATTAGAAAGAGCTTTGATGATTGATTAGTCATGTTTTATTATATTTGAGTAATTTGTTCTAAGTAAGCGGTTCTGTGGTGCTGCAGATTGTAGGTCTGACTGAGAAGGAGGTGTTCGCTGCTCAGGAGATGGTGGGCTGTTTGGAGATTGGGAACTCTGCTCGTACCGTGGGCTCCACGGCCATGAACGCCGCTTCGTCACGTTCCCACGCTATCTTCACCATCAGCCTGGAACAGCGCCGTGGACGTGACAAGTGAGTCGGATACACCTTTACGTTTTATTGAATCTAAAAAAAAATTTATAAAATCAGCAGCTCTGATATCTGCAACAAAACATGCTGGTTTTTTTTTTTTTGTTTTTTTTTTTTTTGTTTTTTTTTTTTGTTTTTTTTTTTTAGAGAAATTGTTTCTATAGTAACAACTAAGGCAAATTATTAATAGTTAAAAAAAACAAAAAAAACAATGTAATGCTTTTATTTTAGATACTGATGTAACATTTATGGAAGGAGTCTCCAGTGTCGGCACTATGGAACAGATATTACATTATTAGACAGCTTCAGGCATGACGAGGTCCAGATTAGTTGTTGTTCTCGGTACCGTGATGCATTTTATCATTTTTTATTATTATTATTAGGCTGGAGTGGGAAGGAGCATTTATAGCCGCTTTAACAGAAGCGAGAATGGGAACTAACGTGACTCGTGGACATTCCCCATCAAACGTAGTGTATGTGTATGTAGTGGAGATGGTGATGATGAAGGGTGACACATACCTGGTTTTAAATCCGGAGTGTGTGTTTGTATTTGGATCAGTCTCTTGTAAATCTAGACACGCCTATTTGACCTCCGCATGAATCATTACGAGAGTTTCCATGAATCCATGTTTCCTTGACTTGGACGCAACAGAAGATCATTTGAAAGTGGTGCGGTGACCGTCCTTGCTAATGCTAACACTAGCTAGATGCTACGTTATTATTTTAATGGGCGGAGCTTTGAGTAGGACAGGACAAATTAGAAGCCAGTTTCAATGTGAAAATCATTAGTTATTGAAATGAAACTCCGCCCATTTCATCATTTAGAGATTTTTTTTCCCCCAATGCACATTTGAATAGAAACTAGTGTTCGTGTTGTTTGTGGTGTAGGAGGAAGAACAACGATGAACACAGGATGATGCTGGTGTAGGAAAATAATAAGGCACAATGATTAAGTGCAGCTCTGAAATGCATTCTCATGGAGATGCTCAGGATCAGGAGAAAGCAATGATTTCAAGAACAGTCTTTGGGAAAGCATCAGATTAGATCTCTTATTTATTTATATAAATATGAGGGAGGTGATACCTCAGTGGTTAGGACATTGGACTCTGGATTGGAAGGTCAAAGTTCAAATCCCAGCACCACCGAGCTGCCCCTGCTGGGCCCTTAAACAAGGCCCCTAACTACTCAGTTGTAAGTAAAAAAAAAAAAAAAGGCCAAATGCTGAAAATGTAAACTTCTGTGTGTGTGTGTGTGTGTGTGTGTGTGTGTGTGTGTGTGTGTGTGTGTGTGTGTGTGTGTGTGTACTAGGAACGATTCGGTGGTCTCCAAATTGCACTTGGTAGATCTGGCTGGATCCGAGAGGCAGAAGAAGACTAAAGCTGAAGGAGATCGCCTGAAAGAGGGTGATGAGAAAGGGATCTGAGTGTTTGTTTTGGTCATGTGATCGCAGCTGTATGTTTAACTCTGTGTTTTATTGATCAGGAATCAGTATAAACAGAGGCCTGCTGTCTTTGGGAAATGTGATCAGTGCACTCGGGGATGAGAGCAAGAAGGGCACGTTCGTACCCTACAGAGACTCCAAGCTGACTCGTCTTCTGCAGGGTGAGGGTCTTTTTGTGTCTCTGATAACTGTTATAAGTGTAGATGGATCTTCTGTGTAGAAATTAATATTGCTGTAGATGTGAAGTTCTGAGATGGTTCTCTTCTGTCCGTTTGAAGACTCCTTGGGAGGAAACAGTCACACCTTAATGATCGCGTGCGTCAGTCCGGCCGACTCGAACATCGAGGAGACCATCAACACGCTGCGTTACGCAGACCGCGCACGCAAAATCAAGAACAAACCGGTTCTCAACGTGGATCCTAGAGCTGCTGAGATGAAACGGCTCAAGCAGCAGGTACTACAGAGGGAGAAAGTGTTCTGGAGCAAGTGACTGAGATACTGTGTAGATAAATGTTACGCCGTGTCTTAAATATTACTCAACTGATGACCATGTGCATCAGGGTTCCTACATGTTTTGGTATGAAAAAGTATTGAATTTGATTTCAGGTCTGGATTAGTGTGGGGTGAGGAGGGGAGGGGAGGACACCAAGTAAAAAATATTTAGTTTTTGTTTATAAAACAAAGGCTACACGTACAATCCGGATACATTTTCACAGCACTGTTTTCGTCCAAAAACGTTCCAGTTCCACGCCCTTTGTTCTTAATCTTTTCACAAAAGTTGCTCGTCCACACTAAAACGTTTGAAAACGCTCACGTCCCTGTACTGCGCATGAGCAATTAGTACGGCGCGAAGTGTAGTATTGATTTCAGTACTTATAAGATGCACAATTTGCACAGACAGAGGCCGTGTTTACCATGTATGGCATTTTGAGGGCGTTTTTTTATGCAAATGATTGTTTTTAAGGCCCTAGGTACTTTAGCAATGTTTGATTGGTTCTGTGAATGTTCTTTTGAAGAATAATTATCCTTCGTTGCCTCGCAGGTGCAAGAGCTCCAGGTGATGTTGCTGCACGCTCGAGGGGGCGTGGCTCCTGTACTTTCAGGGTAAATCCATATACGATTTGGATGAAAAAGAAAACTATGTACTGTAGAATTGAGTAATAAAGTCGTGTATGTCATGCAGGTCCGAGGAATCCGGGAACGCGTCGAAGGTCCTGGAGCGTAATCGCATTCTGCAGGAGCAGAACAGCAAGCTGAGTCGAGAGCTGAGCGAGGCCGTGGGACAGACCGCCCTCATGTGTGAACGTGTCATCATGGTGCGAATTTTTATTTTTTAAGTGTGATTTATTCTGCTCGTCTAAGACAAGTACCATAAGAGAAAGGAAGGGGTAGCACAGTGGTTAAGATTTTGGACTTCTGATCAGAAGGTCATGAGTTCAAATCCCAACACCACTAAGCTGCTAAGAGCAATCTGCCAAATGAGATTAAGAAGCCGAATAAACCGGTTCACGTATTTGCAGGCTTTGTTGGTGGCTGAGCTGCTTTAATGGTGCGCTTTAAATCCACAAAAGACCATTTTTACATTTTTTTCATATCCTTGATTTTTTTTTATTTTTTATTTTTTCCCCTGTTGGTAGACGGAGCAAGTCAACGAGAAACTTCAGAGCAAACTAGAGGAACTGAGGCAGCATGCTGCGTAAGCACCAAGTAGCATTGATTAGTGATTAACACAAAAACTGTATATATCTGGGGTGATGACTTTATCTATGATTTTGGCTCAGGTGTAAAGTGGACCTTCAGAAGGTAATGGAGACACTAGAAGATCAAGAGCTGAAGGAGAATGTGGAGGTCATCCGAAACCTTCAGCATGTCATCCTGGAGCTGCAAGTAAGTGTGTCGGAGATGGTGAAGAATACCTGACTCTAGAGAGTGTGTGTGTGTGTGTGTGTGTGTGTGTGTGTGTGTGTGTGTGTGTGTGTGTGTGTGTGTGTGTGTGTGTGTGTGTGTGTGTGTGTGTGTGTGTGTGTGTGTGTGTGTGTGTGTGTGTGTGTGTGTGTGTGTGTGTGTGTGTGTGTGTATATATAGAGATGTAGAAAAGTGTATTAAATGTGTTGTTTCTGTAGCATGAGAGTGCAGGGATCGCAGCCACCATAGACGCCATGACCTCGGGCAATTCCACGTCTCTGGAGGTCGACACAGAGGGTAACTGTGCAGATACGAGCCGCAGTCCTGCCTCTGGATCACCCCTGGTACACTTTTCATATCGAGATGAACTCCGTAGCTTTTTATTAAATACGCTTTGCTGTACAGTTTTAGGAATTTCTTTTTTTCCCTTAGGCCAGCAGTTCTGAAGCTCAGCACAAGGACGCCTCTGAGACGTTCACTACCCAGCATGCTCTGAGGCAGGCTCAGATGTCAAAAGAGCTTATTGAGCTCAATAAGGTTCTTGCACTTAAAGAGGCCTTTGTCAAGAAAATGTGCCAGAATGACAGTCACCTGGAGCCCATACAGACGGAATACCAGGTAGCACATGTGAAATGTCTGCCCAGTATTTCTTTATTTCTTTGGGGGACATTACTAATTTATCCGGTTACTCTTAGGAGAACATCAAAAACCTCCAGTCTGAAGTGGGATCCCTACAGAAGGAGAAGGAAGATCTGATCCTTGCACTGCACTCTGCTAAGAAAGATAACAATCAAGCAAAGTGAGCAAACATGCTAACAATTCAGCTTGTGTGATATTGATAATATTAGTCAGGAACTGCTTAATGGCAGAGACGATCATCACGGCAGCTCATCTGGATGTTAAGGTGATTCTGCAATAGTTTACTGGTTTCACTAATAACCATAGTAACCTGTGTGATGTTAATTTTTGGTCTACTGTGACTGAAAGCAACGTGAGCCGCAAGCCCGGTCAGCACCATGTGGGCGGGGCTTCTTATGGTGTTGGTTTAATATCAAAGCAGTAAAAAAAATAAAAAAAAACTTCCACAACCACCAATCATTCCAGAATGGAGTATTTCAGAGACTTGTGTGTGAACACCAGCAGCTCTGCTATAATCATACGCAATCCTACTGAAGGTGCTACGCCCAATTCTCCACATTTCCCTCTACACCTGAACAGGTTGAGTGAGCAGCGCAGGAAGAGGTTACAGGAGCTGGAAGGCCAGATGACCGAGCTGAAGAAGAAACTCCAGGACCAGTCCAAGCTTCTGAAGCTGAAAGAGACATCAGTACGCAGCGTCACTAAGCTCAACCAGGAGATTCAGGTACGACTCTATACGATCGAGCTGCAGAATCCAGTATTATATATTGTTTTATAAATCCGCGTGTGTGTGTGTGTGTGTGTGTGTAGGCTATGAAAGCTCAGAGAGTGCAGCTGATGAGACAGATGAAGGAAGACTCTGAGAAATTTCGCATTTGGAAGCTGAAGAAGGATAAAGAAGTTTTGCAGCTCAAAGAAAAGGTATTTATTTATTTATTTATTTATTTATTTATTACAGTTTGTGGAACATGATTGTGTTAAACAGAGTAAATTCCTTTAACTCCTCTCCTAAATATCTAGTTTCTTATTTATTTGATTCAGTTGTTGCCAGAAAAACAATCATGTACGATAATGTTTTTTTAAAATTCACAATAACCCTAATGTGTTTCTGGGAACTATGGAACTCATTAATAAATCATTTGGTTGCTTGGGTTCACACTCTGGCTAAAAATATTGAGACATGAATCTCACGTGCAGGTGTCCACAAACTTTTGGCCATAATGTTAACCCAAGCTGTTGTAAGTTCAATGAAACGGCTTCTTTATTTTTTAAATGAAATATATTTCTCTGTTTGCTGCAGGACCGTAAACGTCAGTACGAGATGCTGAAACTGGAACGAGACTTCCAGAAACAGGCGAATGTTCTGCGACGCAAAACGGAGGAGGTAACGTTTCTGCTCAAACTAAAGCAGACATTTGTGATGCGTTTGGGGGGGGGGGGCGGGTTCTGCTGAAACGGTTTCATCCTCGTGTGTGTGTGTGTGTGTGTGTGTGTGTGTGATCTTTCAGGCTGCTGCAGCTAACAAACGTCTGAAGGACGCTCTTCAGAAGAGAAGCGAAGTGGCCGAGAAACGTAAAGACACTCAGAATCGCGGGATGGAGGGAGTCGCAAGCAGAGTCAAGGTACATCAAGATTCTAAACACACACACACACACACACACGAGTAATATGTTCAGTATATCGGCACAATTTACTAAGGAAATAAGTAGCACTAGACTTGATTTTTATCTTTTTAAAAAAAAATTTTTTCCAAAAACTAAGAAATAGAATATACATACGAAAAATGATTCATAAAAAAATTAATAAAAAAAAAACATGAAATATAATACATATATATTTTTTATTACTATATATTAATTAGTTTGTCAGCATTTATAATCTCTCTCTCACTCACTCACTCACTCACTCACTCACTCACTCACTCACTCACTCACTCACTCACTCACTCACAAAGACCTGGCTGCTGAACGAGGTGGAGGTGCTGGTGAGTACAGAGGAAGCTCGACGCCACCTACAGGACCTTCTCGAGGACAGGAAGATGTTAGCTGAGGAGATTGTACAACTCCGCCAGCAGATGGATTCTGGAGAAAAACCGGTTGCTAAAGTCCGCGTGAGTATTTTTCACTTTCCTTTTAAAGCTGGTGAACAAACAGGCCGAGAGAAAACAGATGAGAAGAAACTAAATTAAATCAACTTTGATTTGTCGCATACACATTCATACAGAGCATGACGTGAAACGCTTATTACGACTGTCCAACAAATTAAATTAATATATTAAGAATAATTATAAAGGGAATAAAATATAGGGTTGAAAAATTTTAGATAGACATATTTTCTTTTTGACTATATAATTATGTATATAATATATAATTACACATGGGGCACTGTTTCCCCACGGACCCTTATTTTTGCCGCACCACCCACTTAAGTTTAGTATTTTAGTGCATTTAATTGCTGTTTTCTCCCAGTTCCTCCTTTTTTTTAACATTTTTTTTTTCTTCACATGTTGACCTGTTCATAGCACTCCACAGTTTAGTGCCTGAATGGAGGAACTGGGAGAAAACAGCAATTAAATGCACTAAAATAGGTTTAGTTTTTACAGATATTCTTGTATGAAATTTCAGCAATAAAATGTAAATTTTTCTGAAAAGGAAACCAATTACTTGTTAATTTCAAGAGACCTGTTTTTTTTCTTGTATATTTAGTATTGTTCTTTTTAATAAAGAAAAAGTACTTATCCAGTACTCGATTAATTGGTAAAATATTTACAGTAGTCCAGATTTAAAGTGTCATGTACTGGTTTTGAAGTGTTCCTGATGTGTGCCGGTCCAGTGTTAAGAAAGTTATTCTCCACAGCGCCGCACCCTGACCATCTCTGAGCTGGAGGGAAAAGGAGAGCTGGAGGCTTCCATCAGTAAACAAGTGGACAACCTGGAGACTGAGATGGAGCTCAGGTCAGACACACTGAAACTACCAAACATGTGGCTATAAATGTATAATATCACCAAATATACAGCGATTGGTGCATGAACATGCAGTATTCAATCTGATCACTTGGGGCCATGACTTTCTGAGAATTTATTGCCAGGACAACGCTGTTTATTAAGTGTTTAAATCTGGCCGCTTATCAAAACATGGAAAATTGATGGGGCAGGGACCCCTTAAATACAGAATGTGTTTTTATTAAATATCTTTTATGGGTTTTTTTTTTTTTATTTTTTTTTTTAACAAAATATTTTCAACATTAATTAGACCCATAGGCTTATCAAATAAAGGGCGTGTAGGTAAAAACAGGGGCCTAGAATGAAAAGGGTCACTGAAAGGATCAGCAACATTGAGCCCCTCAAACAATCCAGACAAATGTAGAATATCAAGCATCGTCACCGTGCTTTTTGGATAAATAGAATCCATCAGACATTATTGACTGTAATCGCGTCAGTGTCTTCGTGTAGGAGTGCTCAAATCGCCGACCTTCAGCAAAAGGTTCTGGATGCCGATAACGAAGGCCGAATGAAGCAGCGCTGGGACTCGATCACCACCATCTTGGAGGCCAAGAGCGCCTTGAAAATTCTCATGTCTGAGGTAAGAAAAAAAAAAAACCCACTCCCATGCTCTAGGATGAAGGAAAAACTTCAGCAGCTGATGGTGATGGACAGAACTTGTTATATAATAAGTTTTTTGCAGATCAGTGTGTCTGTGCTGAAATCTTTAAATCTGTTATGTATTATATTATTGTATTGGTGTTAGTTATTGATTCAGCATTGGACACATCGTAGGTCGTGGTGGCCAAGACGGCAAACGCGAAGCTGGAGAGCGAGCTGAAGCAGGAACAGGCCAACCACGTAGACCTGCAGAAGATTCTGTGTGATGAAAGGAAGCTGATGTCTACCATGGACATGGAGCACCAGAGACACCTTGTAGACCTCGAGCAGAGACACCAGGAAAAGGTAGACTTTTTTTTTTTTTCTTCAACTTTCACTGTGAGGTTGTTTCTGGTGAGCACACAGCGTCTCGGACTGGTCATGAGCCCATCACCGACATTGATTTGGTTCTTTTTGTAGGTCCTTTATCTCCTCAGTCAGCTACAGAACAAACCCATGGAGGAGGAAAAGCAGCAGGAGGAGGAAAAACAAGAGACATCGAAGAGAGAAAGAGAGCTTCTGCAGCGTTTGAAGTTTCAGGTTACTGTCAAGATGTTTTGGGGTTTTTTTGTTTTGGAATATGGAAGATTTATTTTATTAATAGAATTATTATGAACATTCCACAGGAGGAGGAGCTTGAGAAGATGAGAGAACTCACTGAGCAGAACCAGAAACTCCTGGAAGAAACAGAACAATACAAACAGGTGGAGATGATGTAGGAATTGATGATGATGATTTGCTGGATGTATGAATGTCACTCAGCATGATGTAAAACTATTTAACACCCCCTTTCTTTTTGTTTTTGTTTTTAACGAGAACAGAAGTTACTTATGGTTCAGTTGACCAGCGCAAAGAAAATACCGCCAGCTGTAAGCGAGTCACCGGACACGTCGTTTGAATATATTCCTCCTAAGGTAAGAGAAAGAGTAAATCTCATACCCTCTCAACACAATCTTCAGTCTCAGAGTCTTGAGATTTGCTCAGACGTGACGTATTCGATGTTCCAACTTCCTTCCTGTTTTGTTTTTAATCAAAGCCGAAATCCAAAACTTCCACGGCACGAGCACCTCTGCAGGAACCCACCATCGACCTGGATGAGCTGGTGTCTCCATCGGAGTCTGAGAAGGAGGAGGACGAGTGGCGTCCGGAGAAGAAAGAAAGGAACAAACGAGGCTCCAAGAAGTGTAAAATGACCGGGGTGAGGAGGACAATAGAGAGGAGAAAGATTAGCTTTTTTTTTTTTTTTCTGGTCTACTTTAACAGTCAGTTGTTGTGTTGCTTAGCGACAAGAAATTCCCGCTAATTTCTAATGATGTCGTGTGACGGAAGAATTGTTTATGAAGATTTTTAATTTTTTTTACATTTATTTATAATTTATGTATTAAATTGTCATGTTTTATCCCTGTTCATTTTCCTTATAAAAATCACTCATGTGCCCTCTAGTGGATAGTTTCTGTATTTGTTCCCTTTTTTCTCCCTACTCAGGTTTTTTTCCTCTCACGTGTTTGTGTTTTGCGTAGTGCGCGTGTAAGGGCCGATGCGTCAACAAACTGTGCCGCTGCCGCAAAGGGCGACTGACGTGCGGCGAGAACTGTCTCTGTGACCACGAGAAGTGTCGGAACATGGACAACCGTACCAGCATGGTGAGAAACCGCAACACCGCGGCCGTAACCATAACGCAGGAAACTGCTCCATGTGTTTATTAAAGTCGACCTATTGCTCTTCACTTCAGGACTTTGCTGAGATAAACGAAGCCTCCAAAAACTCTGTTACGATTCCTGAAGACCCCATGGCTGTAAGCCCTCGAGATGCCACCTTCTTCAGACCTCCTTGTGTTCCACCAACAAACAAGGTTCCCCCCCCTTTTCTTTTTAATTTCTGATTCACGCAAGCATAAAATCAGATTTGAGATTTTCTTACTGCTATCGAAATCATGCTACAACTCCAACAGAGGATTTGTGGATTCCTGAGAGAAACCTGGCCACGCCCATAAGCGCACAGATATATATTATACCATGATGCACTTTTCATGAGAGATTGTGATGTTTTAAAATACCTTATGATTTTATATCTTTGCGATATAACGACAATCCGAGATCAGGAAGGAATTTGGAGTCATTTCTGCTTTTTTGTTAAATAAATTGCATCTTTTTCAGTGACATTTTTATCGTTCTTTTTAGGAAATCGGAGACATCAGTAACCTGTCGTCGGTTCTGAAGCTGGAGAAGAAGCCTGTTCTGGCCGATCCGGACAGCGAGAGCGAGGAGTCCGAAGAGTCCGTCATGCCCAGCTTCCTGCGCAAGAACAAGCGAGGACTGAACAGCTTCAAGAACAGCTTCTTCTCCGGCTGCACTCCTGTCCGAGAGGAATCCTGAAGCAGCAGGAACACTCACTCGTCCCTTTCACCTTTCTCTTCTCTTCTTTTCCTCCTTCATGTACATGTTGTCTTCTGCATCTGATCATCTTTGTGTTAAAATGTCTCCTGTCCGTCTGTTTTTGTGTCTTTTAACCCGAGCTCCTGTAACATTAGTACCTTTTTGTAGTAAAATAATAAATGATTTTTTTGTTGTTGAAATAAACCCATCTTAGACATTTTTTTTTTTACATTTTGGATTATCCGGAGTTCTTTTAGAGACGTTTCTGAGATGATCTCAAATTATAAATAGATTTCAATAAAATGATTCCAATGTTTTTTGGAGCCTCTTTTATTTATCGGTTTGCAAAACAACGCCGGTCATATGTTCGTATTCTCATCTTATTTATGATTCTTTTCATGTTGTTTGCTATCCAGATCCGTTCATCATCTGTTTCAACACGTTAGGTTTATTTTATTGTAAAAAAAAAATGTATTGGTGGTGTTTGAATAAAGCAGGAGCAATTTTCTAAATATTTCATCAAGATGAAAGAAGAAAATAGTAAAGAAATCCAACTATTTGCTTCAACGCATGAAATTGTGGGAATCATAATTTCAGTCTTTTTTGTTTATCCTCAGTACCAGCCAATAATTTGGACACCTGCAGTGTTTTTTCTTTATTTTCAGAGGGTAAATGGAAAGTTCCTGAATGTGTGGTTCCCACGGTGAAGCACAGGTGGAGGTGTGATGGTGAGGAGGTGCTTTGCTGCTATCTAAAGCCAGTTGAGAAGGTTTGGGATGAATAGGATTGGAGAAGGAAAAGCAGCCAACACTCACTCAACACCAATAGGAACGCTTCGTGATTGGCAGAAAACCATTCCAGGTGACGACCTCATGAGGCTCGCTGAGAGAATGCAAAGCTGTCATCAAAGCTAAATGTAGCTACTTTGAAGAATTAAAAATATATACGTTTGCAACATAAATCCATGAATGTTCTTTCTTAGTTTGGATTATTCAGTATTAAAGTGTGATGTTGGAAATGAACAGAATGCCACTAAAAGAGAAGGTGTGTACACTGGACTGGTACTGTAAGATATTGGGTCTGAGATCATGCTACATCTTGTTCTTGTAGGTAAGGTTTTAGATTAGCCAAGATTTCACAGCTGGAAAAATACCAACCTTTAGCATTAGCCTATGTGTTGTTACTTGAGAAACCACACCAGGGTCTCACCAGCATTCTCATCATCGAGACCTAATTAATGACTGTATTTATTACATATTTCACACTTGCACTTGTGTGTGAACGTTCCCACACAACTGCTGCCTGATTATTGCATGAAATCAAAGCTGAAACTACACACAAAGGGATTCAGATGTTTGTAATGTTATGATCAGTTGTGAAATTCTCGTGTGTAGGAGAAAAGGTCTAAATGAGTAAATCTGGGCAGCAGGGTGTCAAAATGATGTGATGATGGTTAAACTAAATGTGGAGCATTATGAAGGTTTAAAAAGTGTTACTTTTTGGCCAGTAGGTGGCGCCGACAGTAGATTTGTTTCATACATCCTGAAGAAGCCTATTGAGTTTTGGGTCAGGGGGTAAAATCGTTGCTGAAATGCAGCCTCACGTCCTGTTTCACGTCCAGAGTTCAAGCCCCGGTATCGCCAAGCTGTCACAATTGGGGCCCCTTAGCAAGGCCCCTAAACCTCAGTGCCCCAGGGGTGATGGATCACGGCTGACCCTGCACTCTGAGCTTCCTCACAGCTTCCTAACATCATTGGGATATGCAGAGAAAGAATTTCACTGTGCTGTAAAGTACACGTGACACGTGTAATACTCATTTCTTTACTTTTTTTACTTACCAGAGAATTCTTTAAATCGTTTTTTTTTTTTTTTGTGAACAAACATTATGGACCAGATGGTGGCGCTACAGTGGCGGTATCTCAAAGCGTAAAACTTAGACTTTTCCAATCAGTGTGCAAAATTACACAACGGCCACAGAAAACAGAAACCCTGGTCGGAAGAAGACGATGGAGGAGGAGGAGGAAGAAAGGTAGAAGAACAGACAGGTGCTTACACACCTTTGGTGTTTGGGTTCATCAGCACATGAACCTTTAGAGACAATCACACTTTAAATCTGTACTACTGTCAATATCTATTATTATTTTTTTTATTTCTTATCCCCATTTTTATACTATTTCCACCTGCTGACTCGCTGTTTTGACATCCCCCCCCCGATCAGAGCCACGCCCCCTCTCCCGGAAGCCCCGCCCCCGATCAGAGCCCCGCCCGCGCTCTTCTTCCCCCGTAGCCGCGGCTGAGATCCTGCGCAGGCTGCGTACGGATCGGCCGTAAACTGCGCGCTGGATGGCGGTGGGAGCAGCAGCGCTGTAGTGCTGAGTGTGCTGCAGGATTTACACAAGGAAACCTGGATCCTCCAAAATACAACACAACAACACAACAGCAGAAACCCGCAGCTGTTTTTGTATGGAATACTGAGCACAGCCCGGGACTGGACCGCGGGTAATGGGCGGCTTGGTTTGTGTCCATGTCGTGCACATTGGAGGGGAAAATGCGTCCTGATAGAAGGGGGACAGAGATCCGGCTCACCGGGGGAAAACTTCTGAGCTCGGTTTGAGCTGCGAGGTGGGTGGAAACAAAACGGAGGAGCGGGACCAGAACCGGGTCGGGTCACTGACGAGCTGAGAGATGACTCGGAGGATTGTGTGACGCCGAGAGAGAGAGAGAGAGAGAGAGAGAGAGAGAGAGAGAAACTGCAACTGCGTCGCTTCTCGGTCCTCGCGCCTCGAGCTCAGCTGACTCGTCTGTTTCTGATCGGAACCGGCAGCGACTAAACAACTGACAGGACGCGGTTCCTGTCTGTTCGGTCTGGGTCTGGTCTCGGGCGGTGACAGACAGACAGACAGACAGGAGGGGAGTCGTATGGAACCTGCGTGTTCGAGCCCCCGGATTCCCGCACACAGCGCGTAGACGGTGCACTGCGGTTCGGTGTCTGTCTGCGGTGCTCCAGCATCCGCCTTGCGCGCGCACGTCTTATCTTTTTATACTTATTATAACAGATTCTTTGAACGGGACGCGTCTGGGCCTGATGAATTGATAGAAAAAATGATGAACTGATGAACCTGGCATCCGAAGGAGGTATTAAACAAACCCAACCCGGCGACGACTCCCCCCCACCCCACACACACCCCATCACCCACCCCTTCCTCCTCCTCCTCCTCATGTATCCGACTGAGCGGATCGGATCGTCGGGACACAGCTGGAGCGGCCCTTCTGCGAACTCTGCGTAAGGCCCTAGCGTATCCTACGTTCTCTCCGTTCCCGTGTGTTTTCTCCTCCTCCTCCTTATTCGCTCGCTGGGATTCTTTCTATCTTTAACACACACCGGGTGACATTGCAGTGTCAGTCGGAAATCCTTTCCCTCCCTCACCCCTCCCTAATTTTTTATTTTTTTTTGTTTTACGTAAGAAGAGTGGTCGAGTACGACCCGGAGGGAGAAAAACAAATATATATATATATATATATATATATATATATATATATATATATATATATATATATATTAAATATATATATATATATATATATATATATAGAAGGAGAGGAAGGAGGAAAAAGGAAGAAAATCAATTAATCAATCGATCGATCGATCAATTAATTAATCAATCAATAACTCGTAATAAAAAAAAGGGAAAAAAAACGGTGAAGGTGGAGCGTCGTGCGTCGTACGTCGTGACGCAGTGGGACTTCTACGCGTGGTCGGCGTTTGGCCCCGCCCTTCCCGCCGTGACGGCGATGGGTCGGAAGCGGTGTGTCGGTGCAGATTGTTCGAAGATGGCGGCCGGCTGCTGCGGGGTGAAGAAGCAGAAGTTGTCGGGATCCCCAGGAGCAGGGGGTCCCGGCGGGGCGGGCGGTGGGGCAGCCGGGACCGGGCACTGCGGATCGGACTTGGGGATTGGGTCTTCGACGTCGACGGTGGTGGCCGGCAGTGTGAGCCGAGTGAACGGCCTCGGGGGTCCGGGGGGCAGCGGGAGCTGTAGCGGCGGTGGTGGTGGTAGTAGTTGTAATAATATTGGAGGTGGTAGCGGGAGCAGCAGCGGCGGTGGTGGTGGCAGCAGCGGATGCAGCAACAACACAAACACCGCTCTGTCGCCGACTACGGGAGGCTACAACTCCAACACCGGCCTCTCCCCGAACCTCAGTCCGGGCTCGGGCTCGGGCCGGAAGATGGTGGTCTCGGCGGAGATGTGTTGCTTCTGTTTCGACGTGCTTTATTGCCATCTTTACGGATACCAGCCTCCCCGAACACCCAGGTTTACAAACGACCCCTAGTAAGAAAATCTTTATAATATTTATTTATAATGTTGATGGCCATTTCATTCAATTTCTCCTTTTTGTTCTTTTTTTTTCCTCTTCAAATCCCACAACTAATAATCTTCCTCCTCCTCACACACACTCGGGTTTACTTTATAATCCAACATCAGGATAAACTTTTACTGTGTGTGTGTGTGTGTGTGTGTAAAATAAACACTACTCTACTTCTCTCTCTCTCACACACACACACACACACACACGGTTCTTTTCTTTCTTTCTTCTCTCCTCTACATGCGAGTCTTTTCCTTATTAACACCACTACACTCATTTATTTAGATCTTTAATCACTTTTAAACACGAACTCTTCTGATTTAACTCATTTAATTTGTACAAATTTATTACCGCATATTTGTTTTGTATTATAAATATAAATGTTTAATCTGTTTATTATCTTGAACCGAGCGCTTTCTATTGATTTACTAACTGATTTATATATTGTTTATTATTTTATCTTTTAATAGATTTAATTGTGAATTAAATAAATAATAGGGGCACTGAATTATTTCGAATTTAATTTCTAAATCAATTTTTTTTTATGTTCAACCCTTTTTTAATTACTGCTAGTTGGATTTTTTTTAACATTAAGGTTTCGCGAAATAAATGCAATTAAGGGGTTTTGGTGGATATATTAACAATTTAACTCACATTTATTGCCTTTATTACATGTTTGTATCGTTTATTGATCTTTTTTTTTATTATTATTAAACGGAAGTCATGATTTAGCCACTCGGCTAGTTCTGCTAGCTCGGCTAGTTCGGCTAGTTAGCATCCGTGTGCTAAGCCGCTAACAAAGCCCGAGTTGTTGAGGGGGTTTGGAGTTTTTTAATAAAAGAAAGATGATGTTTAAAGTCGAGATTTCAGGCTGGAAATTTACTGTTTATTGACTTAAATGTTAAAATTAACAACAATTAAAAAAAACCCCAACAAAACATATTTAATGTAGTCCATGTTTTAGCGTGAACTTGCTTTGACCCGAATTATTAGCTTAGCCTTTCTTTCTTTCTTTCTTTCTTTCTTTCTTTCTTTCTTTCTTTCTTTCTTTCTTTCTTTCTTTCTTTCTTTTTCGCATGTAATCACTATTTAATCTGCCTTTTTTTAGTTCTCTTTTAAAAAAAGAGAGACTTTTGTTCTGTTTTATGCTGAATATCGTAAGTCAGGGCATTTTGGTGTAAAATATCGTATCGTTTCTCAATCGTTCGTACGATACCACAATCACGGTTATTGACGATATGTTGGTTTTAGCATCAGATCACCTGCTTCCAGCCTGGGTTGTAATTATATTCAATCAAAACTTTGTTCAGAAAAAATGCTTCATTATAGCCAAAGTGTTTATACGGAACCCACAATCTGGGAAAGTACAATTATTATTATAATATAAAATAATGTTATCATGACATTTTGTATACCACAACAACTTTATTCATGCTGCTGTTCGTGCTGTTAATAAGGTGTCCCCAACCACAGGGCCACAAGCTGGTACCAGGGTGTGGACTATTTTTGATACTTTGCTGCAGATCATTTGGTACCAGCTTGTGGATAACTAGATATTAAACCGTGGATCATTTGGTACAAGACTGCAGATTCTTTTTTACCTGATTGTGGACCGTTTGGTACTGGGTCCTGGATCATTTGGTACTGATACGTGAATTGATTTATTGTATTTCCTTTTTAATTGACGTTTGTGGTCTGCCGGGTATTTTTATAAAAAACAAGATAATTTCCTCCTGTGTCAGTTTCAGTCTTAGTCAATAAATGAAGCTTCCACTGTGCATTATACTGAGTTGAGTTGTGTTTCATTATATATGTAATAATTGTAATGTAAAGGTAATAATTGGATTATATTATTAATCATATGATATTTACGTTACCCACAATCCCCAGTCGGTGGAAAAATCGTCTTGTGTGGAAAACACACATGTTGCAAAAAATGGTTGGGGGTCGCTGCTATTAACGGTCACGTCACGCGCGTATTACGAGTCTTTCCACAAAGCGTCTGGTGCACAAGTCTCCATGACAACGCTATTGTTACCATGGAAACAGACACGTAGTGTATTATTTGTTCTTCTTCTTTCGGCTTTTCCCATTAGGGGTCTTCACAGCGGATCATCCGTCTCCATACCCCCCTGTCCTCTACATCTGCCTCTTTCACACCAACTACCTGCATGTCTTCCCTCACCACATCCATAAACCTCCTCCTTGGTCTTCCTCTTTTCCTCCTTCCTGGTGGCTCCATCCTCAGCATTCTCCTACTTGTATACCCCATGTCCCGTCCCACTAATAAACTTGTCTCTAATCCTGTCAATTGTCGTCAATCCCAATGAACATCTCAACATCTTCAGCTCTGCTACCTCCAGCTCTACCTCCTGTCTCCACACAACATCTCAGGTCTCACCACAGTCCTATAAACTTTCCCTTTCACTTCTGCAGATACTCTTCTATCTCTAATCACTAATCCACAAACATCATAGTCCATGGAGACTCCTGTCTGACCTCGCCCTTCAACTTGTCCATCACTACTGCAAACAGGAAAGGGCTCAGAGTCGATCCTTGATGCAGTTCCACCTCCACCTCAAACCAGTCTGTTGTTCCTACTGCACACTTCACTGCTGTCACACTGTCCTTATACATGTCCTGCACCACCCTCACATACTTCTCTGACACACCAGGCTTCCTCATACAAAACCACAACTCCTCAATTGCAGAATAAACCATTTTACGCCACAGATTTGTTTCAATTGTCTTGCTTAAAAATGCCATTTTTGGCATGGAGGGGGGGAAAAGTGTGTTTTAATATGTGGCGAATTTAGTATTTTTTTTCTGTTATTTGTTTGGTCAGTCAACACTTTAAAAAAGCCTGTAAGAAAGTCTCCATGGGGACGTTAACTTTAGCACTAATCTGGGCATCTCTGGTCATGTTTTATAGATAAGTGGAGGCAAAAAAAAGGGGGGGGGGTTGGGAAAAAACAGGAGCAGGTTCATGTCTCTGATTTGAGGTCACTGATATTACAGGTGTTTTAGTCGTTGTATCGTCTCTTCTTTTTTAGAGACGGACCGCCTTTTTCCTGTCAACGGCCAAAAAAACAAACATGTTCAAGTAAATGCTGCATTACAGTAAAAAGTGGCTGCAGTTCCGCTCATTTATGATTTGATAATATTAAGAGAGAAATAAGTGAAAACCTTTCAGTTCGGTGAAAACTCATTTATTGTACCTAATACAGATGTTTGACTGAACAGCTGTACACATGTAACACATTGACCTTTAATGAGAGATACAAAGTGTTACTTTTAAAAGCTTTTTGAAACTGAACTTTTCTATATATTTAATTTCATTTCTCATTTGTTGCTTAAAAAAAGTTATGTGAAATTAGACATGAAATCTTCTGCACATCAGTTCAGTTACTCAGATACGAGCTGATCATCGTGATAAACTCCATCCTGTCACGTTCATCACGCAAAACCAAATCCAATTACAGAAATTTCATTTCAAACGATTTTGATTTTATTTCTGATTTTCTCAGTTTTATGTTTTAAATAATTAAAATTTTCTGTTTAAACTCTTGTAATTAATTAGAGCAATTATTTATTTGTTAATTTATTTAACTTTTAAAAAAGTTTTTACAATTTAGTTATTTATTTATTTACTTAATTTTAAATTCTCTTGTATTTATAATCTAAATTTGCTTGTTTATGCTTGTTTATTTTGATACTTTGCTATTATATTATATATCTTATTAAAAAGATATTAATTATTTTAGTTTTATTTAATTAACTTTTTTCCTCGTTTTTTTTTTTGCTTGTTTCTTTACTTTTTTATATATTTATGAATTTAATGACCAACATTAAAAATGAAACTCGTGACCTTTTACAAACGTAACGAGCACTGCATAGGAACAATAAACGTTTTGTTCACGTGGGAGGACGATAAATGCACCGGCGCTGTACACCATGTTTTTTCTTTTTCACGTGATATTAAATTGGTAACGCGGAGCTGCTCGTTCATTAATAAATATTTATACAGGTAATAAACAGGTGTGGGCGGAGCCTAGACTCTGAACAACTTCTGTAGACTGGGATTTCCTCAGAAGTTGTAGTTTTTTTTAAATCATGAAGTCATTAAACTGTTCTTTTTTTCTTTTTCCTTTTTGAGATGCGACATGAATCATTATTTATATATTTTTAATTATTTAATAAATGTGTGAGCGAATCCCAGCTGTTTCACACACAAACGCCAGTTTGTTTATTTTACACACTGTCACTCTGTGTGTGTGTGTGTGTGTGTGTGTGTGTGTGTGTGTGTGTGTGTGTGTGTGTGTGTGTGTAGGATTGCATTAGTAAGCTACATTAATCAGTCCACATTAATCCACACTTGCTGTTCTAATGAGCTCCACTCTTCTGGGGAGATGTTCCACTGCAGTCTGTGGAGACTCATTCAGACACAAGGGCATCAGTAAAGTCTGGTACTGATGTAGGTGAGAAGTTGAGGAGGTTTAGAGCTCTATAGCAGGAGATCTTCCACATCATCCATCCTCATGTAAAGCAGATCTTCATGCTGCTGGCTTTGTGCACAGGGGCATCGTCATGCTGGAACACCTTCTGGGGTCTTTAAAGACGTTCTACATAATTGTAAAAAAAAAAAAAAAAAAAATACTTTTATATATTAAATCTTAAAAAAACCCTTCTGGCTTTTTAATCAGTCGTATCCTTCTTTCGTTGCCAATAAACACTTGATGATTTATTCGGTGATGAACTGCTGCTTCAGATGCGAAAAATGTTTGTTTTTGTAAACAAACTGTTCACAGTGGTAGAAAATAGTTTATTTTTATAGAATAAATTGACTGGATTTACACAGTACATAAAAAAAAAAAAAAAAAGTTTAGTCATTCAGGGCCTTTATTTATTTATTTATTTGTAATTGTATTTATAAATGGTTTAATTGATCGTTTAGGAAGGTATAATGCGGCAGTTTGGGTTTTTATGAAGGTGATTTTTATCTTGAATATATTTTGGTGTAAACATTATATACACACAAACGATGTTACGGTTTATATTTTGAATATTAAAATTTAATTTTCTTTTGATCTTAAAGTGAGTGTACATCGTTACGGATATCATGTTCCATCAGAGTATCGCAATATGATATTTCTTGTTGTATCGCTTTAACCCTAGATTGGATATTCGGATGATTTATAATAATTTTTTATTTCTCCGAGCTGTGATCAGTCTGTCTGCGTGTCGAAACGCTCTCCGTATAGGACACTTTCATGGCTCTGATTGAACCCCAGATGAAGAGGAGATGATGGAGTCTGCAGTCATGAAGCTGTTTTATTGTTCTGAAGTGAAAGAAAACAAAGTGCTTCAGTCAGCGATTCAGGGTGTTTACATCACCCCTGTTCTCACACATCTAACCACGAAAACACACACTTCCGCTTATCGAGCTGGATACGCACACGTTTCTGCAGATTTGCACTAAAAGCACAGGTTCTTCAGAAACCTGCTGCAGATACAGATATGACGTCACACTCCGCCCTCTGTTGTATAAAACGATCCGTTATGATTCGCCTCCTGCCTCCATCTTGGATTTTCACCATGATAGTATTGATCTTTGGTCACGTGTCTGTGAACACGTGATAGAAGTTCTCAGGTCAGCCAGATGAACTTTTGGAATGTGGTGAAATGTGAAACCTTTAGAACGTGTGTTTCCGAGTTTCTCTGTTCTTCCGCATGAGTGTGAACTGGAAGTGAATCTGAGGGAAGGCGGTCGTTCGTACGAGTCTTTAGGCACGAATTTCAGATCGTAGACAGACACACACACACACACACACACACACACACACACACACACACACACTCCTTAAACAGGAGACAGGATGTGCAGAGCCATTGGCCGAGAGCAGGTCATTTGATCACGTCTTGGTTTAGATGCAGAGGGATTTCTTGAATTAGTGCTCTATTTATAATCTACGAGCTCCAAGCGAAGAGCTGGAGCTTCAACAGCCATGGATCTGTTTTTCTTCTCGATCCTTTAGACATCACACCAAGTTTCTTTCTGAGATTGAGTGTGTTATCAAATCAATTCATGTTTATTTGTGTTGAGCTTTAAACAATGAACAGAGCAGCTTTACACTGATAATGTGGTGATAAAAATGATGTTCTTTATAAGTGTAAGTTTGTCCCTGATGAACAAGTTGGTGGAGACTGTGGTGAAGGAAACCCCCTGAGATGCAGAAGGAAGAAACCTTGAGAGTAACCAGACTCAAGAGAACCTTATCCTCATCTGGGTTCCACCGAATGTCCATTTATTAGAGATAAACGATGTTGAGGTGCAGTGATGGAGATCAGAGCAAACTGTAGTCCTGAGTCAGTGTAGCAGACTGTTGATATTAACTACAGTCCAAATCCATCCTCAAAGCTCCTGTACTTACTCTGGAGTTTCATGGAAACACCCAAGGCGTTGATGAGAAACATCTCCAGCTGCACAGAGTGGCCTTCAGTCAAAGAGAACATCATCCAGAGGCAGACCAGGACGAAGTGAGTGGATCCGAGGAGTGGAGCAGGAACAGTGGTCACTGGTACCTGGTACAGACATGAGGATCTCTGGGATAAGAGACGACCCACCACACCACCATCAACAAACCTGAATGAATGTGTGAGAGTGAGGAGACGACAGCATCCAAATATCCCAGTTCACCAAACACTCCATATCCATGATCCCTCCAGATCTGCTCCTTTACCTCAGAAACATCTACAGATTAACGACTCCACTAAATAAATGTTTTCAGCCTCGACTTGAACACTGAGACTGTGTCTGAGTCCTGAAGGTTGTTCCATATCTGTGGGGTTTATCAGAGAAACATCTGCCCCCTGCTGTAGTTCTTTATTTCAGCTCTAGCGTAAAGTTAGCGTGAAGGGCGGGTGTTGTGTGAAAGCCATGCACCAGTTGCTAAGTCTTTAACCATCTCTATTTTATATCATCTAAGCGATGATGTCATTCCTCATCTGCCAATCCCTGATCCTGGTTTGAAAGCTAAATTAGAGAGTGGAAAAAAATCTGAAACCCAAATTCACCAGGATGATTCCCAGAAGTGATTCTCCATGAGACATGTCAATAAACAGGGTTTTTATTTTTCCCTGGACGTTGTGTGTCATCTCTCGGATTTACAGATGAGAGATGAGCGTGATCGTGCCTGTTAATCTCTTGATCCATGTGATGTGTTCCTCTGTTCTGGGATTTAGAGGTCAAAGCAAAAGCCTGATAAAATTCCGAGTGCTCTGAGTCAGCGTCGGTCACTGCACAGCTGCTGGAGTTTATCTCTAATCATCTCAGTACAGAACCATGTTTTTTTCCTTCCAGTAAATCTGGATCATTATGTGCTTCTAGAGGCCACTCTCTGATAGTTTTTCCAGCTTCCGGTCCACAATCAGTATAGATTTTTGCAGATAGCGGATAGTTCCAGTGATCAACTATTGGCACTGATTAATCGACTGACCTCTAATCACAGCACAATTTCCCGTCATGTTCATCAATACATCTGGGTATAACCGCCATCCTCCGTATTAGGCTTTACTTAGAATGGGCGGGGCTTAGTGTATCGCTACCCTATTGGCTGTGCAATAAACGAAATCAGACTGCCTCCAGTTTGTGTTTTTAATCATTTCTTGCGCTTGGTCTGTTCCGCATCCCGGTGTAAAGATCGCAGGATACTCAGACGTCTGTCGGCTAGACGAAATTTGTGTTAAATTCCTTTGAAATTCACGCTGTAACATTACATCTTTTCTTGTATTTTGCTCCGCCAGTGTTTGATTTTTTTCAGGACGAGAGTGAAGACAGAAGCTACTAATAACACGTGCTTGCTTTCTGTCCGATCTGCTCAGATCAGACATCCGAATGGAGCGCTGTTGTTTTCTGATCTTTAAAAGAGCATAGATGTTTTACATTTTTTTTTTTATCTCTACATGACTAATCTACCTGAGTGAAGCTGAGACACGCTTCAGTAGGAACATCGAGTTGTGGAGGATGTCAGATCTCAGCATTACCATTACTGATCTGTGTGTGAATATTGGAACTGTTGATGTATACAGTAAAACACTAAATGATCTAATCAATATAAAAACTTCAAATGATTGACAGATTGAAAATTGACAGTTGCATAATTTTCTTTGTTTAATTGTAGTTGTTAAATTAACTGATGCAACATCTCACCTGCCTTCAAATCTATCATCCAGCTCTTTATTAGTGGTGTAATTTTATAGAAATTTAAATTAAATAAAAAAAAAGAGCAAAGGAACACATCTAAACTTCCTACAAATAATGTTACTGGTGGTGATGAGAATCTGCTTTGAGCCTTTAAACCCTTCGTGATCGTCTCTGACTAGTAAGCAGCTCCTGACCACACTAGTGGGTATGAACCCCTTTACTCTCTTCACACCTGCAGTGGCAGAAATGTGACTAAAGTCAGAAGAGAAAGTCTTTTGGTCTGCTCAGGTATTTTGTGTGTGTGTGTGTGTGTGTGTGTGTGTGTGTGTGTGTCTCTCCTTGGTAAGGACACACTGTTCTCCTCAGTCAGGCCTGTCCCTGCTACTGAAACAGATTTCTGCTCTGTTTGATCGTTCATGCTTAAAACTCATGTAGTCAGCTGTATCCACATCTCCGTAACACGCGGGGGGACCGAACGCCACTCGCGCCTTTTTATTTATTTATTTTTTATATTTATATAGTGTTTTTTCGTAATGCCGAATCATCAGTAATAAAAACGTAGTCAAATCATTTCTAACCTGCCAGAGCAGCTCTTTCACACGGGTCTTTTATTGTCTATTTATGTCAGTGTTTGTTCTGATGAGTCATCATTTCTATTGCAACAGCCCATTTACACACACACACACACACACACACACACCCCAAATTTTTTAAAGACTTACATAAATTTTTTTTATAAAAGTGTGCTATTAATGTGATTTTTTTTTTTTTTTTTTTTTTTTTTTTTTCCTTCCTTCTCCCCTTTCAGAGATGTTTAAGTTTGGGGAAGGAGTCTCCAGTTTCAGTGCTCTATGGAAAGAGTAAAGAGGGAGGGAGGGAGGGGGGAGAGGCAGAGACTGATGCTGGAGCAAACATTTATTGTAGCATCTGGTTTATTTTTACACTGTGTGTGTGTGTGTGTGTGTGTGTGTGTGTGTGTGTGTGTGTGTTTGTTATAAGTTAATTGTTTTTGTCTCTGTTCTCCTCCATAGCCCACTGTTTGTCACTTGGAAAATCGGCCGGGACAAGCGGTTGAGAGGTTGTATAGGTACATTTTCTGCCATGAACCTGCACTCAGGACTCAGGGAGTACACCCTTACCAGGTACACACTTCCTTTTATTATTATTATTTTTTATTATTTTTATTATTATTATTTAACTGAGGTGTGTTTTATTTCTCTTACACTGCACACACACATTTACACAGCATTCAAAATGTTACTTATTACTGAAAAGAGAGAAGGTGCAGGTGTAATGACGGATAATAAGCTTACTCTAATATATTAGTTTTTAGTGCAGTATACACACACACACACACACACACACACACACACACACACACACACACACTTGTACATCTATGCATACACAGGCATGCACATCTGTATTCACACAGCCGTATCTCCTCTGTAGAGATGTCAGTGTTTTGAGATTTATATGACGTCTGGACTGTGTTTCTCTTTGTGCTGGTCTGAAGGTTCACACTGCAGCAGGCTTTAATCTTCACACGGCTCTGAGGAGAATCAAACGTTCACACTGTCCGCTCTGACCACCGAACACGACCTGTGTGTGCAGACGATTATGATGTTTCCTCCTCGCTCTCACACCCACACAATTTTTTTTATCATTCCAGATGTTTGATGTACCTGATGTTTCTAAACTCTGCGTCTCCACCAGTGAATTCTGTTCTGTCTTTTTCTTTATTTATTTTTTTTTATCAGAGACCTCACCTCTGCACCAGGGCTGCAACCAACGATTATTTAGATCATTAATGAATCGGATGATGATGAACAAACATTAAAAACAAGCATTTGAACGTAGTAAAGTCGCAGTAAGTCGCGTTTGAAAACAGATCCGTTACTGTTGTAGACGAATGATATAAAAGAAACGCAGCAAGTAAACAAACCTAATTTAATAAAAGGAAAAAACATTTGCTGAAAACACACGTGAGTATAAACGTGATCGTTTGCTGCTGCAGATTTTAGATTGTGTTTGTTCACAGCGGTTTAATTGAATCATCACGATGTCACGAGCGAACTGATCACGTGACCTGACGCTCGCGAGTCATGTCAGAACAGATCCCGTGCGACTTTACTGACGTTACACACAGTTTACACAATAACACTTCATTAAACTGCAACATTTACACGTGATGAGGATTAGAGAGTTTTTACTCATCGTGCTGATGTTCCACCTTCATCCCTCACACCAGTGTGTTTTCTTTTCATGTGCGTCACTGTGGTACTTCCACACATACTCTCCGCCATTTCACAAGCGGGTGTGTGTTCTCAGCCCAGCTAATCAATAACGCCATTCATTTGACAAATCATTTTATTATCAATAATAATCGATTAGTTGTTGCAGCCCTAGTTTGCTCCCCCTCTACCTCCCTCTCCCTTCCTTTTTTTTTTTACTACTTTTCTTCTACCTATCGTCCTTCCTTCCTCTTTTCCTTTCTTCCAGCCTCCTTTTTTTGTCTACTTATTATTCTTTTTACTCTTCCTTCCTTTTCTTTCAGCATATAAAATGTTTTCAAATGTTCAGATTCGCTTGATGAAGTTGTTTCTTGATGATTTTTATTTTTTATTTATTTATTTTTTTTAGTTCAACACGTTTTGAGCGAATTTCAGAATCAGGAAAGAGTGCTGAGCATAATCTCTCTGTCTCTCTCTCTCTCCTGCTCTGACCGTGACCCTGCTGCTGAACTGACCTGTGATTTAAAGTGGAGCTGTGTGAGTGTGTGTGTGTGTGTGTGTGTGTGTGTGAGAGATGTTTTGGTGCTGAGTGGTGTGTTCATGCAGGAAGTAATTCAGTAGTTCAGTGGTGAGGGTCTGCAGTGAGAGCAGAAGGAAATTCGGCTGTAGATCTTCTTCTCCTCTTAACGTTGATAAATCAGTCGACGTGCCTGGTGGTGTTACACCCCGATGTCCGAGGCACAGAAATGATCACCTCTGACATGACTGTTAGGTTCAGGAGAATCATATTGAGTCGTGCTTCAAATTTAGAACAAGTTTTCAACGTTTGAATGATCCAAGGTCACTGGTCTTCAAATCTGATGCTGCTGATTATTTAAGGAAAGTATAAAAAGCTCAGTTGTGTGGCGGTGCTGTGACGCCTCGCTGTACATGGAAAACAACGAGGAATAAGGAAAATGACATCAAAGGCAGCGTACATGGCTGTGTTGCTAGGATACAGATTATATGCTAATAAACGCTGACGCTAAAAGTTTGCGAATGTGAATAAAGTATTGCACACTTGTGGTGAGGAGGGAGGAAAAGGGGGAGGAGGAGAAAGGGGCGAGGAAGAAAGGTGGGGAGGAGACAGGAAAGAGGGGAGGGGAGGGGAAGAAGGATGCTGAAGTGGGGAAGAGGAAGAGGGAGCTTTGGAGAAGAATGGAGTAGTGGGGAGGGGAACGAAAGGGTGGGGGAGAGGGAAGAAGGATCAGTAAGATGGCTGAGGGGAAAGAGGGAGGGATTGTGGGGAAGAGGGAGCAGGGAGGAATGGTGGGGGAAGGGAGGTTAGATGGTATGGGTGGCAGAAGGAGGAGGTCCTTGTTTCTTCTCCATGCTGTGTGCTCAGGCTCCCCTGTGGGATTAATTTGCCATCTCACTCTGTACAAAGTGAACATAAAAGCGGGTCACTGATGAGGATGAGGATGAAGATGATAATGGATTCGGGAAACGTTTCTGATTTGAATTATTTAAATGGTTTTATTTATTTTGCTGCAATCTGTAGCTCTGCACTCGGACGACATCATGCCGTCTCCCCTGGGTCCTACTGCCAGTCAGGTGACGGGAAAGTGCTCTAAATGATTAGAGGATTAGTGACACGCTCTCACGTGCATTTGAACGTGCTCTCGCTCACACTTGCATTCGCACACTCTCTCAAACACACTCGCATGTTTTCACACACTCGGACATCTGCTTAGACTGACAGCTGGATTTCATTGGCTATAAGTTGCTCACACAACCTTTTTATTCGCTGGATGTGTTGCTGGAGTGATTCCATTACAGGACACAATGAACCCACTGGAATCTTTCGCTTTTAATTTGTACTTTTTCATTATTTCTTCTGGATCTGTGCTTCTCATTCCAACATACGACTCCAAAACAGTTTTTTTTTTTCTCAAATTAGGAAGAATTTGGTCTCTGTCTTGTTTTCACTTCAGCTCGTTCTCCTGTCCAGGATTTAACCAGTGCGAGGTTCAGCCAGCTATTACAAAATCCTTGTAAAAATTCTCTAGATGTTTTTCCCCAACTCTGATTCAGTAGTGATTCTATTCTCATGAAAATATTTATTCGTATCCAGGTTGTTTTTGCAGTTTAGTTTAAAAAAAAAAAAAAGGAGTGTCCAGGAATCAGATCATATCTGATGAATCCTCCAGCCTTGTTCGGATGGGATTAGTTTTCCCTATATGTTGATTAAAGATGTATTTGTGAAAGTTTTGTCCAAATCTAAAAAATCTTTACTGTGTTTATAATCTGTTTGTTCATCTCTACTAATAATGAAGATGTTAGAGTTCACGCCTTTTTTTTGTTCCGTTTACTATACAAAACTGAACTTCCAGCCAATCACAATCCAGCATTCATACCCGACCTTCCAGCCAATCACAATCCAGTACTGACTGGGGGTGTAGGTGTAAAGTAAAGCTGAGTTTGGTGCGGGTGTGGGGGTGACTGAGTTCATATTTGAAAGTCAGAAACATTCACATTTTGGCATCCTTCAGCTTCTCCTCATCGTCTCTGCCGGTGTTTTATGGCCGAGCTGCAGCGTGAGAGACGCCAAGAGCCGACCTCAAACTTTAATCAGCTTAATTACTTCTGAGGGAAAAAGTGAAAAGAGAAGAGAAATACAGAGGGAGGAGATTATATATAGTGAATATGGACCAGGTTTGGCCAGTGACACATTTGTTGATGTGGAAATGGTGGAAGTGCTGCAGTTCTGATGGAACGTGTTTCTGCTCAATGTTTTATTAACAAAGATCTTTTCTCAAATGTCAAATTCCTGATTTATTTACTAATCAAAGGAAATCTTTAACTTCTTTTTTTAAATGTTAATTCAAAAAAGGGGGCATCAAAGCTTTTCCCTGCCAGTATGTGCAACATCTGTATACATGAGGAGCAGATTGTCCAGATTTATGATTCTCGAGGCAGAATAAATTCTGAACAGATCTGTAAAAATCGTTTCATTTTCCCATTTCCTGTTCCAGTCAGCGTCAGAATTCCTGTAAATTGTCACAGATTTGGGCTTTAGCAGAGTTCAGTTTGTGTTTCAGCCAGGATGTGAACATTTTGTTCTGTTTGCGGTGTCAAAGGTTTACGAGAAGAAATCATAACCTTTTGGAATTTCTGGATCCGAACCTGGAAATTCCTGTGAACTCGGCTGTACAGGACGGAGATTTCTCTATAATGTTATGTCAGAGGTTTATATAGGTGATTGTGTGTGTATATATCTGCCTGCACGCCTCATCAAAGCTCTTGTGTAGTGGAACTGTAACAGGAGAAGGTTCCTTGTTAGTTTCTGTCAGGATGAAGGATCAGAACTGTCCTGTAGCTCTCTGAAATTTGAGATTGAATATCAGAGTTCTGTACTTTTATTAATGGTACCGTAGCAATCTGGTGATTATAAAGGCATGGACACAAAGCTCCGCCTCCTCCTGAACTTACAGCAGCTACATTTTTCATTATCGAAGATGGTCATGACTGGAGGTTGACCAATTATTCGGATTTGTCGATTAATCTGCACCGATAGTTGATGGCAAAAATCCAAACCAATACGTTCAGACGCGAATCGCTTGCTGTCTGTGTTTACATGTGAGACCGCACGCTGCACGGAGAGTGCTATTTATTAATTATCATTTATTAATTATATAGTAATATTTATTCATTAATATATTCATATTTATTTCAACCCAGCCATTAGGGTTGCACAAGTCAGTGCACTCTTAGTGCCGGTCCCAAGCCCGGATAAATGGGGAGGGTTGCGTTAGGAAGGACATCCAGCGTAAAACATGATCACAAACCAGAATTTCATACCGTATCGGTCGAGGCCCGGGTTATTTTGAGCAGCTGATGAACGAGGAAAATGAGAGTGAGAGAAGGTTGGATGGTGTGGAGATGGTGAAGCAGGAAGTGGATAGGATTAGTAAGGAGGAAGTGAGAGCAGCGATTAAGAGTCAATTGGATCAGATGACATACCGGTAGAAGCATGGAAATGTTTAGGAGAGATGCAGTGGAGTTTTTAACCAGGTTGTTTAACGGTGAGATGATGCC